>NW_004955433.1:20582552-20605691 GCF_000276665.1 Chinchilla lanigera | reverse complement strand
CAATAGAAATTAATAGTATAATTATCTTAGCTATCTTGTGTATGTATATATATTCTCTTGTTTTTTTTTTCCTTTTTTCTGGTGCCGGGAATCAAACTCAGAACCTTGAGCTTGCCAGGCAGGTGCTGTGCCACTGAGCTAAATCCCCAGCCCATCTTTAGTTCTTTCCTTCTTGCTTCTTTATTCATTCATTCTTTCTTTCTTTTCTCCTTTCCTTCATCCAAGTTGTTCTTTCTTTTTGAGCAGTTTCTATCCCTTTCACAATATCTATTGTACCTTTTGGACTTATTTACTCTTTCAGGTTCTTTCACTAGGGAGAAAATACTGTTTATACATGTGGGTCTGATTTATTTCACTTATGAATGTGGTCTCTAATTGCATCCATTTGCCTACAAAAGCCTCAAGTTTATCTTTCCTTACAGCTAAAACAATATTTTCTTCCCATTGTTTGACTTCACAGAGGCGGGATCCATGGGTATGGAAGACTGACACTATTCATTCATCTGATTTTGAGTATTTGAAAGCTTGCTAGTTGTCAAGTATTTACTACCCCTGGGATGGGAAAGTGGGAAAGACTGTAACATCTTTTCAACAATCCCATGTGATAATTCCTGTACCTTGAACTTTTGATTCTTGCCATTTCATTTAGTATTAGTATTAGTATTAGTGTTAGTATTTTAATCTGTCAGAGTTCTTGGTTTTAGAGAAGAGGGCCACAAACACATATGCTCCCATATATTTTGACTTCTCTTCTTGGTCCACTTACACGTTCTCCCCTTGTTCTTCTAATTGGTACACATTTGTCATATTGAGTTCTGAATGGATAACGCATGGTGGTGACGGCCTAAAAACATCCCACAAGGAAAGAGATTAAAATAAAGTAAGCAGCTTAGCAGAGAGTGGAAAAAGTGGCAAAGTGTTCTTTGGGTGGGATAAGTAGAAAAAAGTAGCAGATGTGGGCTCAAATTTCCCTAAGAAAGTCTGCTTGCTTCTCTCTTGACAATTAAAATTATAATCGGATTGCTCTTCTTCATTAGCATATTTTAGTTTTCAATCTATATTGCCAGATGTTAATTAAAAGACAACTTGTAGGTACCTTAAATAACAAACATGACTGCCAAAATTGTGGTTTGAAAGACTGTAGATCTCTTCTGTAGCAGTGGTTCCCCTTTCTGATATCTATGTACAGATCACCAGAGAGAATCTTAGCCGCTTGAGTTTTGCAAATGACTTCGTATTGCCCAGCCATTTCCCTTACTCATGTAATTGGCATAAACTCTATTGGAAAACTACTTTAAAATGCTTGCATTAACCCTCACATAAAATAATTCCTGGACAATTCTTTAGAAGTTGTTATATAAAAAATAATAGTAAAAATTTCATGATGATATTTTGTTTTGGTTTTGTCTGTCATGTGTGCATTTTGTTATTGTTCTTTGTTTCTCTTCTCTTTAAAATAAAAAAATATAAATAGATAATTAAAAAGTTGTTACACAATGCATGTTCATATAATGAGTGAATCATGTGTCCTGTGGTTGGGAAAATAGTTTTAGCCACAGTCATTCAAAAGAAGATCTAGCCAATTCTCAAATGCAATCTCATATATCCAAGAAATCCAAGGCTTGGTAAAATACTCATGCAGCCTCTATATCAGCTAAAAAAAAAAAAAAAGAAAGTAATGACAAGTGTCACCTCTCCTACCTTTAGTTTATATTTTACTTTAATTTCAACTTCTATCACCTCCTTTTGATATTTGTATATGCATTACTCTCCTCGATTCCAGCAGATGAGCCAAAAGAATTAAGTCATTCAGAATTAACACTAACAGAAGAAAATGTAAGAGTCATCTTAATTTTGTGGAGGTATGAATGAGTTCAATCTAAATTGAAAGGAATATTTAAACAATAAATTAGTTAACATATACAATGACAGTTAATCAGGAATAATTATCTTTGCCTAAGTCGCATATTTTAATAATATTTGAAAAAGTTCTTTACAATAGATATAATGCAAAATACAATTTAAATTTCCTAATAACCACACTAAAAAATAAAAATAAACATAAATAACTACTTGTAATATGTTTAATTGAATACATTCTGCATGTTATCATTTTCCATATGTTATTTTATATTTTATAATTTGAATGTGCAGTTATACATTTTACACTTTTAGCACAACTCATTGAAATACTGCTTTCATCAACATAACTTGAATTTTCATGAGAATTATAG
The DNA here is from genome assembly GCF_000276665.1 of Chinchilla lanigera. Classification (NCBI taxonomy): domain Eukaryota; kingdom Metazoa; phylum Chordata; class Mammalia; order Rodentia; family Chinchillidae; genus Chinchilla; species Chinchilla lanigera. The sequence continues at coordinate 20,603,457 of NW_004955433.1, read as the reverse complement.
TTTAAAATTCTTTCATAAGAATTATAGTTTAAAAGAATAAATTCACAGCTTAGTATGTTTTAAATGTGTATAGTTTTTCAACAGCTGAATAAACAGCCCCCAAATAATTTTCTTTTAAGAAACACATACAAAAAACTGAGTTAGCAGATTTTAAGAATTTATGTGACTTTAAAGCAAGAACTTATTAACTTCAAAACTACCCATGCCCAGATTAAGAAAACTGAATAACTCTTGTGTCCACTCACTATTTTAAACATGAAATTTCACAGTGTTACATAAAGTTGAAAATAACACTAAATTTAGCAATATCAAAAAGTATTCTTTGATTTTGTTGTAGATTTACAGTCTATTCATACCATATTGATTTATAAATTAAAATCTTTAGCAGAATTACCTTTATTATAAAATGTAGTAAATTACAGTTAATCATTTGTTTTATGAAAAGATCTAATTCTGCCATAAAGTCTCTTTCCCTTCTAGTTAAGTCAAAAATAAACTTTTACTCTCCTTACAGCTGTAAATTTAGTTCTTTAATTACTGCTTTCTGTCAATGAGAAAACACAGAACATATTATTTTAAAATTTTTCATTATCCAATATGTTACAAGCCTTTTTTTCTTTCAAGAATATCTTAAATATGGGGCTGGGGATTTAGCTCAGCGGCAAAAGTACCTGCTTGGCAAGTGCAAGGTCGTGAGTTCGGTTCCCGGTACCGGAGAAAAAACAAAACAAAAACAAAAAAAAAACAAGGGGCTGGGGATTTAGCTCAGCGGCAAAAAGCGCCTGCCTGGCAAGCGCAAGGTCGTGAGTTCGGTTCCCAGTACCGGAGAAAAACCAAAAAAAAAAAAAAAAAAGAATATCTTAAATATGAATTTTACAGTAAATCTTTGTACAGATTTTGCATCTCAACCAGTGAGCATTAGGAAAGAACAAGAGATCATTTAATCAGTCATATTTTTCTCTTGTAAGGATGTACTAAATGATTTTAGTAATACATTCGGAATATTTTTACCCAAGTCTTTTAACAAAACTGAGCATGTTCTTATTTTGAATGCAGGTAATATAGTTTATTGAAACAACAAAGAAATTTTATTCTCCTATGAATTATAACTCTAGTATTTTACCTAAGATAATTGTATAAGTTTCACCTTCATTGAAACTTAAGGCAAGCAATTAAAAATGTTTGAGTGAAAAATAGATTAGAGTCAAAAATTAAAATGTACAAAATATCTTTAATAGTATGACCAATCTGATTTTCACTCAATTGATCACCGATATTATGAAAAGTGTTTTATTTCTTGCAGGCAAGTATCTGCTCAGATAGTTGAGGATTTTTTATTTCATGTTAAATATATTTAAGAATTTTTATTATATCATTAATAAATATAAGGTACTTCTACTATTTATAGAAAATATTTCTTTTTTGTCCATAAACCCCAACATTTTTGTGTTTGGCCGATATTACAAGTTGGAATTATTTTTACAAGTTGGAATCATTATGTAATTTTTGGGGGGCATTTATTTGTAATTTCAGGGAACTAAATCTGTTTTAATTATTGAAAACCAAATCTTTAATGGTATGTAGGATGTTACCTAGTATTTTGTTTTACATTAATATCAAGTGGAGTTCACTTTTTACTCTGCCATAGGAAATGGCATATGTTATCCTATATAAAATTTTGACTTGCTTTTAATATTTGTTTTAACTTCACTATTTAAACATATTACATCACCTATACTGAATTTCCACTCAAATTTGCAACCCTGAATTGTTTTTGTTTGGGAAATAAAAATTTTGCACATTTAATGTATATAATATAAGTTAATCAATGAACAAATTAAATAAAATAAATGATGTGTCAATTCATTAAATTAGTTTTAATTATTAATGAATTATTATCAGTGTGTTAAATAAATTTAATGATTTATTAATTTATATAATAAAATTTTATTTATAAGTAAAATAGTTCTACAGTTTAATTATTACTATTACACTAGTGCCCCTGTACCTCCTGCTGTGTGCTTAGAGCACTCAAGGAAACATAACACATTAGATTGATCCATCCAAAAAGTCATTTTGACTGAATCGTTCTGTTGACACTAACTAGATTAGTGATGCATTTTGTGTAACATTTGAAACAACACAAATTCAACATGTGCATGCTAATGCATCCCTAATATCTTCTGTGAGGCAGCAGGTAGAGTGAAATGGAGTCTGACAAAACAAAGAGGTATATTGGATAGAAAAATAAATTACATCGCTTTTATTTTTAATTTAAATGTAAATTAACTAAGATAAAACTAAAATAAGGAAATGTAATTCTTTGGATACTACCCACATTTTTTAGTGCATTCTGGTTGCATTTTGCTCATGGTTACCTTATGGAACATTTCAGGTCAGGAACTTGTCATAGAAAAGAATAAAGACTCGCTAACAGGGCCACAGGGCACCGTTTCCAGGTATCTACTTTGAAATATATAACATTTTTGCATGACATGCACTTTTCTATGAAAAGTAATTGTAACTATTTAGACTGAAGAAAAATATATTTGAAAAGCCAAGAAAGAAGGCGCTCCTCTCTTGAGATGATGTTGTGAGCTGGGTCAATTAGGGCAGCTTGAAATTAAAGCTAGAACAGCATCTAACAATGTAGAGGAAGCTGTAGGAAGAACTACAGAAGGCAGCTTCTCCAACTTTATCTAGATTTCATTTCAAATGCCCTTCCTCAGAGGTCTTTTTGATTTTCTTTGTTTGTCAATTACATTAAATGATTTAGTATTTCTCATATACATTGAAAAAACTTAAAATATGCCTTTCTTTCATTTATTCCTATGGAAAATAGGGTTCATAAAAGGATTGTCCCTTTTGTTTATGACTGTATTCCTTAAAAGTAAAGAATATTGGGCAAGAACTTAGTGATCAGTACATATTCCAAAACCCATGTAATGAATTAATGAATCTATGTGTATAAACATTGATGTATGTATATATTCATACAAAGACTGAAATATATATACCGATACGTTTTTGTGCTAATATTTGTATAAATTTATATACCCATTCACTTATTCATTGCTTCATTTGCTATGGCTAAACAAAATAAAAATATTGAACATAGATAACACCATTTGCTTTCACATATCTTGGAGAAATACATAGGAATCTAATTGTCACCCAAAACTTTAACTTAACAGTTTAAATATACAGGACCTTAACTATCGCTCAGATATCATGGAAGACTTCCTGCGTGAGATGCTATAGATTTGAAATACGAATAATGAAGACATAAGAAAGAGAAGGTTTCCCTACAGAGGGTACAGCATGAGCAAAGCGAAAATAAGAGCCAGAATTAAAATCTTGGGACTCATTTTCCAAAGGATAAGTTCATATAAGGCTTGTTCCATTACTTTGCATGTAAGCCATTTTTAACATTTCACAAGAGAGGCATATTTCAACATAAAAAAAAATACTCATCCTATGATGCACCGAAAGTGACAGGAATAATTCTCTCACATGTTAATAGCTATGTCCATTCATTTGTGTATAATTTTTGGGGGGTGTACTGGGAATTGAACTCAGGACCTTGCACTTGCCAGGCAGGCACTGTGCCACTGAGCTGGATCCCTGACCCTCACTTGTGTATAATTAAAAGAGGCATCTTTATCCTGCAACCCAGTTAATATTTTCAACAGTAGAAATGTATATTATATGTATTTTCCTTACTCTCACCTTAAATGCATAGTATTTTTTCATCTATAGGAGAACACATCAAGGTAATAGCATGAGTATAAATCTGCTGCTGATCAAATGCCCACTACAGTCAAGCAGTAGACAATGCCACAAACTGTGTTAGGGATTTATTTAAAGAAGCCATAGCTCAAGATATAAGCCAGCTGGTGGAACCAGCTATCAGATGGGAATGGAAACAAATACATCTCTTAAAATGACCATGATAATGACTAGGGCTTGAAGGTAATTTCAGATGTGCTGTCCCATAAGAACGGCTTAAAATTTTCCCTGTTATACCAAAGAAAGGACCAAAGAGACTAAAATAAAAAAATAGTAATTACAAGTAGAATAGTCTTAAGCTTAGACATTAACTGCAGTTAACTACAGAATAATTATTTTAGAATTACTGAGAGATTCTGTGCCAGCTGAGAAATAGTCCACAAGGTCACAAGGTTATAATCTGCACTTGCATTCTTTCGTCTTTGAACTTTTTTTTTGTCATTTTTTTCAATACCATTTCATAGAAACTCATTAGCAGCTCTAGTAGAAAACTGGAACTAGACAAAGCTTGTGTAAATCTTGGCACTTTTGCATGTACAATTGTATTTTCTTGAACTCCAGGGTAAACCCTTTAATTGCCTCCATCCTCAAAAGAGAGAATGATGAAAAGCAACTGTTAAAAGTCACATAGGTTAAATGAGATACAACGACTGGCACACGCTACAAAACACATTGTTAAAAGGACACATTACTAAAATGGCTGGGACACAACAGTGCTCATTGGTAAGCAAATGATTGCGTGATTGCTTTTTATTTCTCCTATACTTTTCACATCTACATTCTTCGCAGTACAAAAATTTGGAGAATACTGAAAGAAAGAAAAATCTTAGAAAACTTGGGAAAACCATCTTTTGTTTCATTTTTCTTCAGCATTTCTGTTTTAAATTCCACATTATGGAAATTTAAGTAGCATTATTATTATTATCTCAAAAGAACAATGTTATGTCTGAATGTAGCTTGTCATATTCAAGTACTTAATTCAGACAAGATTTATCTGACCCAAATCTTTTGCATGTAATTTGTGGGTTGAATAAAATGTCTTCCCCGGTGCTATTTTTCTCTAACAGCAGGTAGCTGTTTTTTGGATTCTGTCCCATGTCTAGTTTTCACTTCTGGCTAAAATTTTGTGAGCATAAAACTACCTTCCATCAGATAAAATTATAGTTATTATGTAACATTAGGAAAAAATATTCAAGTGTTTCCAGCTGAAAATTTACATCAATCCTTAATAAATCTTATGTACCATATTTAAATGTAAATATACATATACATTATATATATATATATACACATGTTCCATTTTGAACTTTTATTTATAAAGCATAAACCCAAGTACTAAATTCATTAAAAAACTTTAACCAAAGAATACAAGTTTTATTAATGAAGAGGAAACATACTTTGATTACTTCTGATTAAATTAAAAGTTCTATATTGCTTTCCTGAGCCATAATAAAAAGACACCTTTTACAAGCAGTGAGACACTTAACCTTATCCAGCTACTAACATTATAGATTGAGATAAAATTTTGTTATATCTAAAAAACATGAGTTGACTAAAATTAGGAAATTGCCTCAAAAGAGAAGATGTTTTATTGTTTTATTTCTCATTGATACAGCTTTTAGGTTTTCCTTTGATATAAATTACTTCTTGGTAGTAATGTAGTTATTTTTTGACCCACAAACCCACAGAATTGTAACTATATCTCTTATCACCCACTAATAGGCAAAAAAGAGTTTTCTACTAGTATACAAAATATAGTGAACTAAGGTAAAGACACTGATAAAAAGGTAGAAATTTAGAAGCCAGTTTTTCCAGTATCTCAATTGATGTTTGAATTGTCCAGAACAGCTAACAAAGTGTAGGATTTGTTGGTATTAGGACTCCATGTCAACTGTAAAGCAATTCTGATTCCTTTTAAAGCTACCCAGTTAACAAAGGAAGCATTTTCTATGACTTTCCCCTGAGGTCTCACTTCAGCCCCACATCTAGTATCTATCAAAGATGCTCCTCCACTTTCTCCTCTCCAAAGGAATGGTAACTACGCAGAAGGCTGTCTGTGTGGAATCTATCACCTGCGGGGCAACTATTTTACTCTTGGCTTAGCCATGAGTACTCATGGTCAAATACAATAATGCATTTATCAAAAGCATGAATTAATTTAGGTGAATTCATTTGACTCAAAATGAATGTTTAAGAGGCCCATTTTTCTCTATCACTTTCCGGCCTCGTTCTGGAGAGCTTTCTTAGGGTCTCTATTTCAACATGGAAGACAAACCAAAGGGCCAATTACTTCAGACTGATTGGATTTCATTCAAAAGGATATTTCTTTTTCTGCTACTGGTATCCTGTATTTTACATTATAATCATTAAGGATTTATTATGTTGAGTATCTCTAAATGTTATACCATGTATTAAATTCACTTGGGGCTGGGGATTTAGCTCAGCGGCAAAAGCGTCTGCCTGGCAGTGCAAGGTCGTGAGTTCGGTTCCGGTACCGGAGAAAAACCAAAAAAAAAAAAAAAAAAAAAAAACAAACAAACAAAAAAAAATAAATTCACTTGCAGGAATGTGGTTATTTTAACTGGATTTGCCTAAATTTTATATTTATGTATTTGGTATCCTTTCATTTCAGAATCAGTTTTACTAAGTATATTTTCTTATATTCTGATACCCTGGTAATTGTGGCCTCTCTTACTGGTATGAGACTGCCCATCCCAGGGTTAGACAGATTTAAGAAATATCAAAGGATTTAGCAGGAGAATGTCTCATATACATATTAAATAATTCTTAAACCATAGTTTCAATAACTCTCTTTATTTAACTCCCATGCAGCAAACCAATATTATTCCTGCTTTAAGGCAGCCCTAGCCCAGGCACTAAACAACTGGTAGCTGCACCTACAGTCCAAGGTATGATTATCAAACTAACAAATTTTTTGTCTTTTGATCTTCCATGTCTTTCCTGTGGAAACTACAATAAAAGTTTTGGTCTAATCTTTACTCTCTTGCCTAGTCTCTTGACTACAACTTGCTCCTTCTGCTGTGCTTATGAAAAGCATGACCTGTTCCCTCTCTTTCTTAGAATATATCAGTAATAAAAATGTTCTTTCAATGGCATTAGTCTGCCTATGCCATCACTCAGTCATATGTATAAATTAAGGCCCAGATATAGAAGATGTAAACACATAAAAAAGGGAGAATACCAAGTGCCTTAGTTTCTATCTCTTATGTGGAAGAAAATACCCAAAGCCTACAATTTCAAGGAAGAGAGACATTTTCAGCCCATGGTCCAGCTGGCTGCAAGGCAGAGGGATAGGGCAGAGGAAAAGTAATTTAACCCACAGCAGGCTGAAAGCAGAATGAAAGGTAGAGCTAGGGAGGAAGACAAAATCTGCTGGGTCATACCTCTTCTAATGAGGCTCCAACTCCTGATAGCCCACTTAGTTATGAAATAATAAATGGATTACTCCACAAGTATAATACCCTCATGAAACAGTCACCTTCCAAAACATATGAGAAACTGAGGGGACAATTTAGACATAAACCATAAGATTGTACTGCTGGACCCCAAATCCCTCTCGTTATGTAAAATGCATGTAGTCCATCCTTCAAATTTGTCAAAGCTTTAATATTTCCTCTGAGACTCAAAGCAGACTCTTAGCTCTGAGAACCTATAAATTCAAAAGGAAAATTAAATACTTCCAACATATAATGGCACAGGGTAAACAAGCCCATTCCTGAAAGGAGGAATAAGCAGACAGAAAAGAATGTGTCCAAAGGAAGATCATACTTCAGCAGGTCAAATACTAAATCCTGTACCTTTTTCTCCAGCAAGCAGTAAATTCTAAAGGACTTTGACAGCACTAACCCTGCATCACTGAAAGTTGCAACCCTCGTAGGCTTATTTGAAATGGCTCTGCTTATTATCTGTGACTGTAATTAGCTGATGATCTGTTATTCTGGGATCTCCAACTTACTGGGGTATCTACTGCATATTCCAGTACAGCCTCGCAGCTCTATACTGCTCTGTCATGGGCACACTACCTGGCTTCCTAGACCTTCTTCTGAAATCTGAGTGGAAGCCTTCCTGACTCTATACCTCTTACAAATTATACATGCCTGTAAAACCGGCACCATGTGAATGATCCCAAGCTCTACTGCCAGCTCAATGGTATCTGGACCCCCTTGGAACATGACTGCAGTGGCCTCTGAGTGCCTGGAAGCCTGACCATGGTGAAAGTAATTCTGCAGAACAATTCCCTAGTGGGTCCATCTAGAGCTGGGGACCCAGATATCTCCCCTCAGGTGAAAGCTATACATCTTTGCACCTTCAAGAGTGCAATGGCTAGGAACCTTGCTAATTTCTGAGATACCTTCAAGCCCACTTTTCTATTGTACTGATGTAAAGTACTTGGATTCTTTCAAATAGTAAATTTTGGAACATACAAGCTATCTTTCACCTTAGCTGTACAAAGCCTTCTTTTCTGGACATGAGAAAAGGCTTCAAATTATTTCCTTTTGCTTTTTTGTCTTGATTTTCACTGGTGATCTGGCTAGAAACATGCAGCAATACCTATGCCACAGGCTAAATGTTGGGCTGGTTTGAAACTTCTACCAGATAAATTACTACAATGTTGTAGTAATCCAGCTGAGGGCCTGGATCCAGCTAAGGGCCAGCTGAGGAATCCAGCTGAGGGCCTGGATCCCATGGAAATGTCCTGCGTGGTCTAGCTGAACACCTAGAGCCCATGACAGCACCTCCCACGAGTCCACCTGGAGGCTTAGAGCCCATAAAAATATCTCATGCAAGCCTGTTTCATGGATCTGCACTGGAAAGGTCCAAAGGTCAATGGTGGAATCTAGAAAGTCTATGCCAGCAGGGTGAAGGTTTTGTGCCAGCAGGTTAGGGATCTGCACTGGAGCCAGAAAGTGACACTCAGAAGAACCAGAGCTCCCCCAAAGAGTACCACAGCCATCTTCAGCAACAGTGAGGTCCTGAGCTCCTCTGATGAACAAAATGGCCAAGTTCCCATTAGGGAAACCACTGCAGCAAGCTTCTCTAGGAGATGGGCAGTGCACCAATTTCCCCTCTGGAATCAGGAAGCAATGCTCAAAGTGAGGACCAGAGCTCCCCCAAAGTGAACCAAAGTTATCCTCGGTGCCAACAAGGTCCCAAGCTCCTCGGAGGATGAAAACAGCCAAGTTGATCAGGAAAACCAGCATGATGAGCTCCTCCAAAAGAACCAACAGCTCCTTACAGCTTATCCCAGCTTCCAATAGCCTTTTTAAGCTCCCAAAATCCTCACTTCTTCTCCAGTTCTGCCTCTTATGCTGCTGGCAACAGTCCTCAGGTGGGCCTCACACACTCAACACCACGCTTACTCAGTTCTGCTGGCAGTTCTGTGTTGATCACCAGTGGTCAATCCATTACACTTACAATAAAGTTCCATGCTTTATTCACATTTGTGTTGGTGTTGTGGTAAACGAATCTATTGTGTTACCATTCATGAAAACCGTAGGTATATAAAATAATGTGTAGCAGTAACATATAACATATCATTGGTTTAGGTATTTGCTATTTTATAATTTTGATTGTTATTTTAGCATGTACACTTTTATTTTGATTAAAATATTTTACCACAAGTATTATACTGTTACACAAAATTCAAGTCAAATTATTGATCTATATAACATCTGGGTTCATGTAACTACATGTGTTCTATGATATGTGAATGGTGATGAAATTATGCTTTTCTCAGAACATATTGTTGTTGGGGGCTGGGGATTTAGCTCAGCGGCAAAGCGCCTGCCTGGCAAGTGCAAGGTCGTGAGTTTGGTTCCTGGTACCAAAAAAAAAAAAAAAAAAAAAAAAAAAGAACATATTGTTGTTGATAAGCAAAGCATGATTGTTAAGTTATAATTCTCAGATATAAATCTTCTTTGGTAATGTATTTGTAGACCTAAAGATTTTATTTGGCATTTTCTATGTGCATATGGAGAGCCTGGAGCCATTTCTAAAATGATTTGAAGGCTGGGGATGTAGCTCAGCAGCACAAACACCTGCCTGGCAAGTTCAAGGTTCTGAGTTCAATTCTCACTACCAAAAAATAAAAATAAAATACAATACAATGTTTTGATGAGTGTAAAAGCAAAGAAAAATGTTTAAATTTGAATCTGAAAGGGCTTGGCACGATTATTATTTTCAAACCAAGGGTCTTGTACCTGCTGGGGAAGGGCTATTTTAGTTTATTTTTAGATAATGCCTCATCAAATTGTCCAGTCTTGTCATGAACTTGAAATCCATCAATTTTAGCCTCAGCAGTAACTAGGCTGCCTCGCCCCCTAACCCCTTGTTTTTGTCTTTGTAAGACAGGGTGTCACAGTGCACTTTAGGCAGGTCTCAAACTCACAGTGATCTTCCTGCCTCAGCCTCAAGTACTGGGTTTACAGGAGTGCATGACCACATCTGGCTTGACTCACTTTTTGATGTATGTCTAAAATGCATGAAACCCAGTGAAACAAAGATTCCTGGCAACTAAGCATCTACTTTATAATCATTGCTGAGCCCTTAAAAGCAGCAGTGAAGGTGGAATAGGGCTGGCCATTGGGGGATTCACATACCATGATTGCAGTGTGTACCTCTGTCAGCAAAGGGGAGATATGGGAGGGAAGAGTGACCAAAAGCATAGAGATAGTGTGCCATGAGAACAGGCTCACTTTAGAATTAGTAAGCCTAGTACAACACTACTGAGACCTGGGGAAAGAGCAGATTGCTGATTTGAGGCCTGTTAACAAGAATCTTCTGTAGAGACTCAGATCACGGCCCACAACTAATGAATATTGTAGCAGAGAAATGGCATGACAGGTTCTTTCTTGTTCCAATTGAGCCTGTTTCTGCAAGAACAAAAGGTCATTTGTGCTAAAGATATTGAGAGAATCACAGTTCGGACATGCCTCTCAGTGTACCAGAGTTCGATGGCTGCTGTGGAATTGATTTCTTACACCAAGACCAGATGGTTGCAGGGAAGAAAATGACAGAATATGTCACTTTTCTCATGAAAAAAAAAAAAAAGACTTAGGAAAAAAATCACCCACAAGAGAAGATGTAAATTTTCAATAGGTCACCAACCGTAGCTTTTTATGTTGGAATAAAATTGGTGCAGTGAAATACTGATCAATCTAAAATTGATAAGTCATTGCACCAAACAAACTGCTGTGGTATTAAACAAATCATTACTAAATCAAGCATACTTTTAAAAAAGATTTGCTTTTAATGTCCAATTTTTTTTGACATATTGAAGGTTTATTTTTTTACATTTGCTGTAGCCCATGTATAAATGTACGTAAAGCTATATAGCACAAAATATTGCTTTATAACATAATTATAAATAGTAAAGGAAAAATTGTTTACCACCCTCTGCAAGGTGAAAGTACCCATTATAAATGCTTTCCCTCTCTCAGGGCTCTGTTATAATATTTCTTAGGTTAATCCTCATATATTTCTTTTGTTCTCTTAAGGTACTGAGTGGAAATAAATGTTTTGATGTAGATATTATTTTAAATGGATTTTATTGTTCTCCTGCTTAGGAAACTCTAGGAAACTAATACATCAATTTTACATGCTAAATTTGAAGATTGTCTTCAAGAATATATAAGGTGCAGTATCTATGAATGCTTATACATAAATAAGTATAATGTGTGCATATGTATATATATATGTAGTATTATAGTGCTCCATTGAATAACTGAAATTTGATTAGTTCTGAGCTGCCATTTCATAGAAAAATAGAATCTAAGTATGTTATAATCTGTTTACATGTGTGTGGCTGGTTAATTCTGTTATAATCCTCTTCAGTTTTTTCTCCATTCAAGTATATTTCGGTACACTTGTATGTTAACTGCCATTGGGTTCGAATATATTTCTAGACTGTAGCAAGTATCTTGCTGCTATGGCAATATTCTTGCACTCACTTTGTACTTTTGTGCATCACCATCTGCAAAATATGATTTGCCAGCAATATCCCAAAGATCTTCCCACACTGTCCTATCATAGTTTGATAAGGCTGAGAACTATAGAATGTGAAATACATGGAATCACATAGTTCTTAGACTTTTCACATTGATTTCTGAGCAATGTTGGCTGAAGTTTTTCATCTGTATCTTTTCCAGATATAATGGATAGCTCATTTTTTTTTTGTCACTAAATAGTAATCATCAGGCCTGTGGATATACCACATTTTATCCTTTAACAAAATAGAAGACATCTTGGTTACTTCCAAGTTTAGGAACTAATACATAATGCTACTATAAACACCTGTATGCAGTTTCTTAAATTTAAATTGAAAGTATTCTTTAACTGATGCATAATAACATAAAAATATATCTATTTTTCTAGTGCCATGTGAGGTTTCAATAACATATAAAGTGTAGGATGTATAAATCTGGTTAAACATATAAATCTCCTCAAACATTTGTCATTTCTTTATTCGAAAAATGCAAAATCATTTCTTCAAGGTTTTTGAAATATGTAGTACAGGATCACTATCTACAGTCACTCTACAGTCACTCTACATTGCATGAGCACAGCAGAACTTCTTAGTCTTATCTAATTATGTCTTAGTACCCACTGATCAATTTCTCCCCTTTTCTGCTTGGCCCTTAACCTCAGCATCTGATAAGGACCTTCCACCCTCAGCTTCTGTAAATCAGCTTTTCCATATTCCATATATAAGTGAGATCAAGCATTACTTGCCATGCTAGCCTTACTTATTTCATGTAGTATATTCTCCAATTCTGTCCATGTTATCACAAATGAAAAGACTTCACTCTCTTTTTATTTAGATTTTTTTTTTGTCCATTTTAAAATGAGGTTGTTTTTTGCTATTAAGTATTTTGACATGCTTGCACATTTTGGATATTGGCCACTTTTCAGATATGATGTGCAAATGATTTGCTATGTCTATGCATTGTCCCTTTTCACCATTTCTTTCCAGCTTTCTGTGTTTAAGGTTTGTGTGGGCATAAATTTTCAAACGGCATGAATAAATGCTAAAGAGTCCAGTTTCTGGACCATATAGTAAAATATGTTAATCTTTATTAGAAATTTCCAAAGTGGCTTCTATTTATTTTTCTGTCAGTAATGGCTGAATGTTCTGTTGCTTCTTGTCTTGGCTAGAATCTTATATTTTCAGTGGCTTAGATTTTAGTTGTACTTACTTATGTCAACTCATATTGACATTTGTTGTTATTATTTCATGGTTCTAATAGGCAATAGAGTTTTTTTAAGTACATATAGTTATTTTTGTTTTAGAATAATATTTTTTATTTTCTCTTGTTTATAAAATATTTCATCATTATAAAGTCAAAAGCCAGTTTTTGTATTGTTACAAAATTATAATCTTACACAATCAGATCATGTTTGTATAAATACATCCAGAAATTTTCCCAAACTTTAAGTAAATGAGAAATATCCTACCAAAATATTTGTATTATATAACAAAATCCTTGAAACTGTTAGTTTCTTAATGTGATAATCTCGCATTTAGGAAATAATCTCCAATATGAGAAATTTGAGAATGAATACATTTCCTACAATCATTTTTAGAATTGTTAGAATCTACATTAACCTAAATTTCAAAGGAAAAAGTGTGATTCATCTGTGTACTGTGTTTCATGTAGTAAGTAAGTAGAATATGTTCAATTCTTTCATGCACAAAAAGTAATGCAATAACTCCTGTGGAAAAACACTTAGGAAATTTACATAGTCTTTGAAATTTAGCATGGAGGGAATACTCAGTATTATGGCCAGTCATTGTTTAGTGTCTTTTACAAAAAAGATATATTGCATTGGGAAAAAATCAGACATGTACTTCCAGTTTGGATCTAGAAGGATGAAATTATTTTACCTGGGTGAAAGTGAGCTGCTTCCTATTTTTCCAGTGGAGGAAATGGAGATGTCATAGTCTATATGTTATAATGAACCTTACTTTTATATGGAGACAGCCTATGTTTCCACTACCTTATTATAGCAAGATCCCTTAAATGAAGGCCAATGTTCCACATACATAGATTAAAGTGGTGCAGCTAGATTATTTTTCTTTGGAAAAAATTATGGGACCACTGGACATGATAATCACATCATTTTATAAAAAAAACTAGTATAGTTATACTTTACTTATCATATTACTGCAAAACCACTGTCTTTGTTACTTTTCTCTTGTGGCTGAGACAAAACACCCTGTGCCCCAAATTAAGGGAGGAAAGGTTCATTTAGCTTACAGTTTGTGCAGGTTTTAGTTTATAATCAGCTGGCTCCAAAGCAGGGTGGCAGGGCACAGGGGCAACACTTCCAGATGTCACAAGACGGCAAAAGGAGCAAGAGTAAAAAGGGAGGAGTGACAGTGGGAAAACAGCAAAGGTCTTTCCTTCTCTTACACTGTGTGCAAACTACCCACCCCAGGGCAGATGTAGCACTCACACCCATAATCACAGCATTGGACCATGGATCAGTCATGAACTCTCAAAGCCCTCCCCATGACTGAAGGAGGCTTTGCGGGGAAATCCAGACACAAACCATACCACCATTCAAATAGAAACTGCAAAAGAGTCTTAAACACCATCTGGAAAAGCTATGATTTTCTCTGATCTTTTAAAAAATCCTCCAAAATAAAAAATCTCACCTATTACTTATTTTTTAATGAGTGGTAAGAAGAAGAATAAAATTACAAATGGGTAGTTACAACATGAAACATGGTACATTACTTCTAGTAGATATTTGATATAAACTATTAATCATCCCAATAAACAAATCATGTAAAATCCACAGGAGAAATATTAAGAGAATGTGTGCAGTGACAGCAAGATAACAGGAATGTCCTTCCCAGTGCAGATAGTTCAGTCAGCAACTATCCACAAATTAGAAAATCCTCTCAAACACCAATAATAAAATTCATCAGTGTTTCCTCCTCCCATTTTTTGTATAGTGGCCTCTATAAGGCAAAAATTAAAGGTCTTCTCTACCAAGACTCTGAAATAAATCATCACTATAATAAAAAGCTTTGGCTCTTATACAAAAGTTCCTTTGGCAGGTCCTCTGACTGTCTGAGAAATTCAATAAAAAGGTCTTCCAAGTTTTATTAGTTTAGTCATAAAAAAAAAATTCTAATGGCGCTCCCAGACAACAGAGAGAAATTAATCTGTGTGTGTAAAATAACAGTGAGGAGAAACAACACGACACTGATGCAGGTAAGCAAGCAATAGCTGAGAGAGTTCACCCAACAATAAGACTAACCAAGGTAAATCTTTCTAATTTGGTGTTTAAAAGTTAATGAATGCCAGCTGGTAAATGTCATGGTACGCACATTCTGATACATCTTGACACCTTTATGAACAGGTATGTATCTATTCCATTTATTAAGCTGTGTGTGTTACCTTCTATGAAATGTATTGTCATTTTAAAATGTTCTGCAGTGTCCTACAGTATGTAGTTTAATATAAGATAAAATGTTAGTAACACAGTTTTCTCTTTGCTTTTCAGAGCATTCCAGATAAATAGAGGAATGCTATCAGATAAATACTGTCTTAACATAAGGAAAATAGGATAGAAACTTTTAATAACATGAAAAATAATTTAGGAAAGCTTGCTGGCCATATTTTATTTTCCAGAGTAAGAGAAGAAAGTGGGCAGAAGAAAGATAAAATTGAAGAAATCAGTGAAAAAGACAAAAAAACTAAAAAGAAAAGAATGACTGAGGATTTGAGATTCATCAAGATAGGCTAATTCCTCTAGACCAATATACTCTGTAGATGCTAGAATTATATTGGTACACTGGAGAGAAGATATAGGATTGTTGGTCTAAAACAGAAATGCTATTCTGTCCATTAAGCACTAAACATTCAACCATTAGTATCAGATAGGCCAACGTCTCAGTACCAACACTATCATTAACAGCATCATGGCCGTTTCAAAATATATTCCACTATATATCCTATATTCTATCATATATTATTATGATTATTACCTATACAATTAAATGGAATTTTTTGCTTGATAACTACTAGGTTTAGTATTATCACATTATTATAAATTTCTAATATTGTTTTCCTAATGCCTATCATGAACCAGAAACTTTAACACACTGTGTATACATCACTATATACATTCAAATCTTAAGAGTTATATACCATTATAATCTCCATTTTACATATTTATAAATCTGAAAATCTAAGAATTAAGAAAAACTCATTCCTCAAGCTACAAGAGACAATTTGAACTTTGGTCCAAATTCCAGATTCTATGAATATAAAACTTTAAAAATACCAAAGAAAAGGAATAATAAAATAGCTCTATACCATATTGTAATGAGCCCTGTGATAAATCAAGGACAGTTATCTCTACCATTTTGGGGATCACAGCTTGCTTGGATAGCAAATGAAAAGTCAAGACAGACAAAAATAATAGAAAAATAATACACAACTGTAAAATTCAAGTGAGTCAGAAATCACTTCTGATGCTGATATGGAAGATAGCACCAGCATGTGGAGACTGAGCCGGAAATTGAAGGTAGGTTTGTGTTCAGTTTGTTAGAAGAAATGAACAAAGTGTCAGAGAAAAAATAGTACAAAGAGATGAACATTTACTTTCTGTGGTTTTCTAAACACAGAAAAAATATTTTGAATCATAAAGGCAGCTACGACACATAACTTACCCAGAAGTCTTTCTTTTACTGGATGCAGTAAGAGACAGTAGCTATTCAGGTTTTGCTTTGAATGAGCGGATGTACTAAGTAAAAATGACTTATTTTTTTTCTGAAAAAATATGTTTTTCATCTTGACTTTTAAGTGTTTGAATTCTTACCAGAGGTGCTGACATATGAACTACATATTAACTATCACTATCATCATTTCTTAATAATATTGTAACTACAAATCTTCCCCAAGTGAATCCCTGGTGAAGAAAATTGTAAGTTCTACTTTTACTTCTGACTTCTACCATGGCCTTAAAAACTTTTATCTATAAACAAGGGAAGTTAGATTGATGTGAGTTCCTTTTTTTTAAAGGTCTAAGTGCTTAATAGTCTGGGTCTTAAATTGGATGCAACTTTCTTGGCCTTTTGCTTTAGCAGAACCTTTAGCTGGCCTGTTTCTTTAACAGTGAGAGTGATTCTATATCACTTAGCATCCCTGCTGTGTCCACTGCTATTGCTTCCTATTTTGCTTCCGAGAGGCAGATTGAGCAAATTGGACTTTAGGCTTAATACCCTTTAGAACACATCTTCTCTAAATTTTCCCTTGAAACTATTTCAGACTCCTTAATATACCATGTACCAACAATCACTATTATATGTTTTACTGCTACACAGTGATGGAAAAATAAAATGGTAGCATGCATTTATTTTGAGATGTTTTACTAGTTATTTTAACAGCTTTTGAGTTGTTTCACAATAGAATTATTTTTAAGAGGAGGGAAAATAGTATGGCATGAGAGATACACTGGAGTATTTAAGTAGGAGAAGTTAGTTCTGTGTGTGACAGGGTAACAACATGAAAACAAATACTGAACAATCAGCTATACTATATTTATGATCTTTCCCAAATTGGAGTGACATTGAACTTTCTCCCCTGGTTTTTCTGTGAGCTTCTTAAAAAGTCACATCTTGTGGATAAAGGTCTCATGGGAATGTCAGGGCAGGTGCTGCCCATTTCTTGTCTGTGTGACTGGCTGGAACATGCCTTGTGCCTTGGGACGTATTTAAATCCCAAAGGTACTTACAGGAGTAAAACTTCACCTTACATTATTAAATTATTTTTCTCTTGCTCTTCTATTTTTATTTTTCCTCTTTTAAAACATCTTTAAGCAGTTATACAAAAGATATCCAGCCCCCTTTTTTTCAATGAATGAAAAAAAGTAAATGAGAGTAATCTACCCTGGGAGTTCTTGAAAATAATTCTAGTATTTTGCCCTTTACCCTTCATTGCTTACTAACCTGAGATATGAACATCTGATATCCGGCTGTCAGCAACAGCGGCATTTGCCGTGGGCCTCCCTGGTTATCAGTCCCTCACACAATAATAATGATGGCTGTTGGAAGCTTCCAGGATTTTTTACATCTTTATAGATGTATACTTACAGTTAAAGTGCAAAGAAATGTGCATATTTACTTATTGTATGCTGTTTAATGAATTTAGAGACACTCAAAAAGCCATATCAGCATGGTAATGAAAACAGTCATATGCATCACATGCCAACCTCTCCTGGTGTGTATGTCTCTCTCTCTTTTTTTTTTAAAGTCAATAAGTTTTTTTTTTTTTCTTAAGAGAAAAGAAAGATAAAGTTTCAAAACAAGATAATAGGAGAATAACAATGGTTAATACCTTGTGTATTGTTATCTTTATATTAGTTACTCAAAGTATAAGATATTGGCATTTAATTGTCCAAATGATGTTAGCACAAAACTTTCTTTTCAATGAACTAATTGAAATAAGTAACTACCAAGCCACTAAGTTTTGAGGTAAGCTGTTGCTCAGTAGTAGGTTGTCGACATGCAGTTCAGTACCTCCATCTCTCAACTTGCACCATGCATGTACGTGTACTCCTACCAACTGCCACCACGCAGCCTGACTTGAACATCACCATCCATCCAGTTACAGCGCCTACCTTACCTTCTTGTATAAGCAACTGTTCATTTTTTTCAATCATCTTTAGGGGAATCAATATTGTTGCATGGTGGAATAGTGTGAGAATTGAAGTGATGCATTTGGGATTCCCAAATAACAAGTTAGACAAAAGTTACCATCTTTGGTATAATTAGCACTTGATCATAGTACTCAAAAGGGGATAGAGAGTATGGTACGGATGAAGTGCTTCAGTGAACAGAAGTAGTTGGGTGATGAAAAATGATTTAAATTTTTTTTAATTTTAAAAATTAAATAAACTGGCAAAATAACAATGAAGACAAAATAAAAACAACACAAAAGAAACAAAATGAAACATGACATTGAGACAAAATGGTAGAAATTTACAACGGTTACTGTTACATAATGGTACCTTTAACAGTGTTGCTCAGTCCATTAGGACAGTAACAAGTAAAAAAGAATAAAAATAATTAAATTAATTTTATGAAGACAAAAATCTGATGTACAGGGACAACTGAAATGTATAGATATCCATCACTGCACAGATACAATCCTACCTCATGTTCTTAAAAAACATGTAAAATTAAATAATTTTTCTATTTTTTATTTGGTGTGGTTTGTCCACTTTAATTTGCTATTAAAACTAGAAACTACAAACATTACAGGACATAGCATTTGTTTACATGATATCAACTGATTTTTATTAACCATTTTTAACTAGTTTTTCATGCTATATTAAGTACTTTAGAATGGCCAGGGATATAGGTCAGCAACATAACCTGGCAAGCTCAAGGTCATGAGTTCAATTTCCTGTACCAAAAAAAAGTAATTTAGAATGTTACTAAGAGAGATAGAGAAGTAAATATACAAGTGATCATGGAATAATTTCTTATGCCAACTATTCACATAGGGTATCTCTTTAGATTGAGAGAAGGATGTACCTCTCCCAATTTAAAAATCTAGATAGGATAGTCTCTATAATGCAAGTAGTGAAAAAATAATAAATATTCCTTTAAATACCTGGAGGAGGGCTTGGGGAAATTCAGAACCAGAGATTTTGAACAAATATGACTTGCTGTGTAGTACATCATTTGCACATGTCATTTGACTTGGACTTTTTGGATTAAAAGTTCTAGAGCAATACAGCTAATACTATTTCACTTGATCTTAGCCAAAAGGCCAAGAAGTGATAGTTAATATTATTTGACAAAGTAATTTCTTTTCCAGAAAGCCATCTCAAATAATAATACACAAAATATTTAAAGAAAGTAATATTATATTATTATCCTTGGTACTGGAAAAATAAAGTTATCAAAATATAAATCACATGGTAGGTAAAACAAGGTATATATAGAATATTTAGTGTGTTTTATCCGTTTGGACAAAGGTGACTCTGTGAACACGTAGGCAATGAAATAGTTTATACTTTAATGATAAACACTGATGTATAATACAATAAACATGAGAGACATATAGATTCATATTTACATAGGGAAAATAGCTACAAAGCCTCTTTCTACAGAAAAAAACATGAGTAAGACAGGTACATTCTGCCCTTGATTTTGTAGCAAACAGCTTAATTATTTTGGGCAATTTTTCTCATCTGAAAATTCCTATTTTCATGTATTTTGAAAGGGTAGTAAAAGGAATAGAAACAATTTAGTTGAAAGAACAGACCCATGCTAAATATGAAATAAATTTCCATTCTTATTATATTTACTGTTTTTATTGGTAGTAATTAGGTGTAGGCACTGAGGATGTTGTTTCTCTCTTATCACCAATCTTATAATTATTTTCTTTGCAGAAAGAAGCACGTGTGCATAAAGATTGAAACCAGAACTCAGGCCTTATGTTGCCTCTCATTCACTTATATTCCCACAGGCCAAAGACGCCTTCCTTCAAGGGCTAGGTGATAATTTCCATTTTCGATTACACACAAAGGCACAGTGCAATTAGTGAGCTCTTTCTTTCATATCAGTAGAAAATAAATTTGTGCCAGTGAAATAAACCTTATGAATAGCAAAGAGTACCTGAGAAGAAAATCTCTGTTCATCATCATTTCCATCAAGTACAATTTTCAAAAGTGCAATGCTGATTATATCATTGCATCTTTAAATATCTAGCTCCATAAATTTAAATATATCACAACACAAAATATTAAACTTGTCATATAAAGACTAAATATGGATTAGAAAGCGACTCAGGTATAGATTCACTAGGAGGAACGTATTAGCTTTTACATTCCTGCTGAAGTTTTGTCTTCTGTTATCCTGAAAATGTTTACTATAAATTTTAATTAAATGCATTGAGGACATGAGATATTGATTGTCTCTTCATTCATTTGTCATTAGAAACTATGTTTTTTTTAGGTAAATCTTCAGTAAGCAACCTTATTAGAATGGATAGAAGGGAACTTGCTGGAGTTCTTTTATTCTTTCTTTCTTTCTTTCTTTCTTTCTTTCTTTCTTTCTTTCTTTCTTTCT
>NW_004955433.1:20579688-20582390 GCF_000276665.1 Chinchilla lanigera | reverse complement strand
TTCCAGGGTTTTCACTTTGTATAAAATATTATGAAGAAATTTATGTAAAGCCACATTTTCTTTGCATTCTTCCTGTGACTTTTTCATTGTATTATTATTTTGCTTACACACTCTGGGTTGAAATTAGCTTTGAGATTTTTTTAACGACAGATGTTTGAAAAATAAAATAGAAGAAATTTATCATAATTGTATGATACATTTCAGAAATGTATCACTTCTTAAATTAGTGGTATTTCCACAAAGAAGTATTTTCCATTGCAATGAACTATTTTCTTTTCACACTGTGTCAGGGCAATTATGATTTTCCTTTCACCTTCTGTCTTCATTTGAACTCATGTGTTCCCTCTTCTCACAGTCACTTTTCCTGCTCTTTCTGGGATTGCTCCCCTTCTTTCTTTAATGATCTACCTTCAAAGAACTAACTTTGTGAATTCTTAACATCTCAACTCCATCACTACTTTCTCATGAAAACATTCCCAGAACTTCAGCTCTAGGGCACATCCACTTTCTAAGGGAAGCCACTTCAGTATACATATCCCTTCCACAGGACGTCGACTATTACATTATACACTTGTGTGTAATTATCTGATTTACATCTTTATCACTGTTTAGAGTGATAGTGACACGAAGGGAAAAACCTGATTTTTACTTACTAATAATTGTATTCCTCTTGTCTGTATTTCTTAGAACAGGGGATGCACTCAATAACTAACTCAACAAACAGTTATTGAATAGGCAAATGAAAATTTTAACATTAAGTGAAATAATATATGTAGAGAGTCTGTAGATATTAAGTATTTTTTGCAATTAATATAGATTCTCTTTCTTGGAGAACTTTAGTTCATACAAAACATCAAATGCTTTCTCACTAAAATTAGTCAAGATCTGTGTCATTACCTCTTTAACACATTAATGAATTAAAAGAGACAAGAGCTGACATAGTGAGAGAACCGTTGGCACCTCAGTGGTGTAAGATGTCTGAGTGAGCATGCATGCTGCTTACCTTACGAGCAGAGTATGTGACCTTCTCAATGGGATCTGTATGAAAACACAAGCTTTATGTTTTATATGGTCCCAGAATTCTTTAAAAATAGAAATACATATCTATTTTAGTCTATGGTATTTTAAAAATAAAAATGTGACTGCGGTTTTCATACAGAGATTTGTGTGGTGTCACAGAAACGCTGCAGGGCCACAGATGGATTCTCAAAGTTAAGATTTGTCAGCTTCTAACTCTATGTGACAGTCTGCTCCTCTGTAAATTGGAGGCCATGGCGTCTGTCAACATGCATTAGTTACAAAGTTAAATAAATTTGTTTAGAAAATGTTTGGCATCATGTATTAACATATAGAGTCAGCTCGCCACCAAACAACAAGCATACAAATGCAGACCTCAAATGTTAGTTAACAAACTGTCCTAACAAGGAAGAAACACGGTCAAGTGATATTTCCTAAGCAACTGTACAGGCAAAGCATATTCATATGAATTACCTAATATCCTCTCCAACAGCACGAAAGGTTGACCCAAGAAAGGAAGCAGAGTGCTGTAAAGTCACAAAGCCACAGGTCTTCCTTTCAAAGGGAAACAAGACTCTGAATCCTCCCGTAATATTCTAACACTGTTAATGTAATGATTTCAGGAGAAAGACCCAAGCATTCTGGAAAACTGAAATTATTTTTAAACCCTCACAAAAGTATACATACCATGTCTTCTTTTTTTGCATTTCTTTATATTTACTTTAAAAATAGTTCTCCAGCAAATTAATCGATTAATTTCAGAATAAAGAAATAAACCTGGGGCTGGGGATTTAGCTCAGCGGCAAAGCGCTTGCCTGGCAAGCGCAAGGTCGTGAGTTCGGTTCCCTGTGCTGGAGAAAAACCAAAAAAAAAAAAAGAAATAAACCTAAGTGGAAAGCACAAGATTAGAGTATTAAGAAAGTCATCTTTGTAAGTTCAGCAATGAAGCATTTGCCAGTAATTCAAATGAACACTTTAACTTGTTGAAAACTTTAAAACATCCAGATTAAGCCAGTGCCGGAACAAAAAGTGTATGTTATGCAGTAAAACTGGCTTATGACAACAAAGTGAGGTGTATTCCAAACTGACCTAGGAAACTTCTAAGCATGTGACCTTCACATTATAGTCATCACTATGATTCTTCTGTTTCCTTATCAACATCAATTTCAGATGAGAATTACAAATATAGATACACACAAACTGATTTGCAGAGTGGGTGTTTAATAAAATAGCTATTATGATTCCTATTAAAGTGTGCTCAACATATTTCCTGGTGTACTTCAAGGGCTCACAATGATAATTCCCTTTATAAGTGACAGACTTAAGAGCTTACTCTGCTTTTACCAAATTGCTTCTTCCTAAGACCTCAAATGGACTAAGGCACCTAATAGGAGTAAAGGCTGATAACATAATTACTAGTTAAGTCCCTGTGAGAATTTATTATTTTTTAAGAAGAAAGTAGCATGTAGACAGCCAAAAGCTGAAACCACCAAAAAGAGAACATTGCATCTACAACAGGGTAATTGGGCTAGAATATGAAAGCTCAGAAAGCAAACTTATAGGAATGCTCACCAAACTGGAAATACAGTACAATGCAGGGTGTTATTTCAATTCTACTGAAAGTAAAATTACCTTATAAAGGTTGCTAAGTAATCACTAATTCTCCACAATCTTTGTTAATAATA
>NW_004955433.1:20530038-20579546 GCF_000276665.1 Chinchilla lanigera | reverse complement strand
ACATCTAGGTGTTTATTTCCAAAGGGAATTGAGATGCCCATGCAAATGAGACAACGTTCAGGTTAAAAATCAGTCCAGGAATCCACTGTTTTTGAACATCCAAACCAAGAATTAATACCTTGGGACAGTATTAAGGAGATAAACTCAATAGCACAGAAATATGAGTGAGAAAGAGAGAGAGAGAGAGAGAGAGAGAGAGAGAGAGAGAAGGAATATAACGAATTAGTGCACATTATTATGGAGGCTGAAAAGTTCAAGAGTTCCAGTCAATAAACTGATGACCCAGGAAAGTGAACAATATAAATTTCAGTCTTTGTAAAATTATGATGTTTTGGCTGAAATATAATCAAGCAGAGAGAGAAAAAAAATCCTTGTCTTTATACTCTATTCAGGCCTTCAAGTTATAAGATGAGACCCACCCATGTCTTAGTCACTAGGACAAATACCAAACACATGCAATGTATAGAAGGAGACATTTATTTTGCCTTATGTTTTAAGATTTTCAGTCCTTGCAGGCAGCAGGAACATTATGAAAGGGTCTGGCAGAGGCAAGCTGCTCAGCTGATGGAGGGAAGGAAGCAGAAAGTGAAGGCAGAAGCCTGGGAGATGAGCCCTTTGAGCTCACACTCACAGTGATCTGCTTCTTCTTCCCTGATCCCACTTCCTACCAGCAAGTCTCTGCACAGAAATAACTCCATCACCTTCTACACATGTGAGGCTTTCAGGGCCACTTTAGGTAAAAAGCATAGCAAAGCACATTGTGGAGCATAATGTGCTTTATTACCTCTATGGAATCAAATGCTATATCATGCAGAAATAGTGTTCAACAAACACATCCACAAATAGCGTTGAACCAATTGTGGGTATCTCCTGGTCTAATTAAGTTGATGCATAAAATTAACAACCATAAGAACATAGATCTCTAGGTACTCTATAGAAATTTTATAGCAACTACATGACACTCGCTGTGCTTCATATACATTAAGAATGCTTTCTTGTTTGAAAATTAATTCTTGCAGGGAAAGACTCTCCTGTTAATTTGGCTTGATGAGAAGAGATGAGAAGACCAAGACCACTGAATCTACACCACTAACCTCTTTTTAATGCATCAAACCCACTGAGCTGTAGAATTAGAGTGCTCAACTAACCCTGCCTATACGATTTCTAGTTCCATACATTTGGCATATGAGACAAGGACAGTCAGTTAAATCAGCCAACATTTTTGGAAGAAGAAGTTTAATAATACAGACCTAAAGAAATCACCATTGGAGACATACTCTCTCTTCAAGTAAATCTTTCTAATAATGCACATTTATATAATTTATTTCAAATTTTTGTTCACTGGGAATCTATTCAACAATATTAAGTATCTGTTTGATGCAGCACAAGATGCTGTGGGTGTTAGAGGGCAAAATTTAATCTAAGCTCCCTGGTAAAGTTATGTACAGTAAGGCTTCCTTTAGTAAAATATGATTGCCCTGAACAGAATTATGTTCTGCCTTTTCCTGGGAAGCTTTCCTAAGGGATACTCTGGTGCCTTACTTTTTAGTGTTGTGTCTGATGCCTATTAAATAAAAACTAGAAGCTGAATATTTTGTTCTATTAAAATTTGGACCGATACTTGCTGAAATTTCTCTCTTACCTGATAGCACATGAGCTTGAATTTTATATTGAAGAGTAGTGTACTATATTCCTGTGAGTAACACATTTCCATGGGCCCACTCAGTGGTGCTGAAAATCAATGAAAGTTGTGCAGGTGCTGAGCAGAGTTAGGAGGAGAGCCATTTAATAGGAAAATTCTCAATATGTATTTTTGTGGTTGGATAAGTCACATTTATTTATTCTTTCTTAAAACAGAAGAAAAAAAATGAAAACAGAAACAGCTAAATATAGCAATTCACAGTAATACTTTCTAAAATGCACTTTTAGTCTCTATATATGATGTATAAAACCCTTTGTGATATTTTCCTACAGCTTCTGTTCATGACACTTTAGACATTTTCAATGCATCACCTCTTTCCCTCTTCTGAACAAGCTCTTTCTACTGTTTACATCCTATAAATTATGGAAGTGAAGCAAAAAGTGATGCAATCCCTTTCTTTAATTACTAATACCTATTTTTTTAGTAACATTTGGTATTTAACAACTATTGAATCCAAGAGAGCTCATCCAGAACTCGTTTCCTAAGATACTACATTCTACTGACTATTCATTTAGACATTCAAACTCATTTATGCTCATATTTTGCTATTTTCTATCATTTTTATTTGAAAAAATATTAATATACTCTGTGTATACATAACATGCTTTTTAGTTTAACTGCATATGACATGACTTTGTTATATCAATATATTTACATATCCTCATGTTTGAAGTTTCTGAGTGTTACATTGTTTTAAAGAATGTCACTGTATGACCAAAAATATAATTTAAATAATGACTGAAAAGCCAAGAAAAAATGTGACAGGCCCAAATCTCATTTCATCTTATTTAATCTAAGAAACTGCTTACATCTGATCAGTTGATGACAGCTGACTGTTAAATATTTTCAAAGCATCAAAATTTATCGAGTGGTTCAGAGAGTGATAATAAAACCTAACATGAACCTTGCAATGTAGAAAATGATATAGCATTATTTAGAGAGAACCATTAATGTACATTGCCAATAAAACTGTGAATCAAGCAGTTATATAAATATCTGGAAGTATTTGATTTTGAAAGAGCACCAGTGCTCATCAACTTCATTTCTAAGATAGATTTTGTTTTGGTTTTTTTGTGTGAGTTTTTGAGGCAGGGTCTCGCTATGCAGTTCAGGCTGGCCTTGAGCTCATTTTGTAGCCCAGGCTGGCCTTGAACTCACAATGATCCTTCTGCCTCAGCCTCCCGAGTGCTGGGATTACAAGCATGCATCACCATGCCTGGCTCTAAAATGGCTTTAAGAAGATGTTATCTATAGGCTGAAATGCAATTGTAGTACTTATCAGAAGGATAAAATTTTATCTCACTCTTTTGGTATTGCAAACTTCTTTCTGTTTGAGAGAGAGGGAGAGTAGGCGGCGAGAGAGAAAGAGAGAGAGGTGAAATAGAGAGGAGGGAGACGCTAATATCTAATATTAAAACTATACTTTAAAAATCAATTCAGTTTTTTGATGTTAGAAGATTTTGTTTCCAAGTCCTAGATCTATTTATCTGCGAGAATGTTAAGTGGAGCCTGTCATCCCACATGTCTTAGTTCTATTAGTGCTCTGCTCTGCATCTGCCTTTGCAGAAGCAAGAGGGGCTTGGGCAGTGTTTCCAGGGAATGAGCATGGACTTCTCACAAATATTGGAAGTCAGACCGGAGAAACATCTGCATTTACAAATAGCTTTGGCTGGTCTTTCAGTTCACTCAATCAAAATCAGTTTCACCTGTAAAACCATGTTCATGCCTGATTTTCTCTGATTACCCAGCCAATGCCTACCTTTGTACTCTGGGGCAAAGAAGACTTAGAAGCATGCTCCTTGCCAAAAGGTGTAACAGAGCAGATATTAACAGTGAAACCCTCCCAATAAACTTACAGATTAAATCCACTTGAGTGAAAGTTTGAAGAGCTGGATAGAAATGCATAGTATCTTTATTTTTTCTCAGTAATGGTTTACTGAGTTCATGTTATAAGCTAGACATGGAATTACACACAGGAGATATGAACATGAGCACATTCAGCTGAATGACATCTTAGACACTACTGGGGGATAAATTTATATATACACATTTTTTTAAGAGAGTCTGATAAATGCTCGAAGGAAACAAATGATGTTATAAGAGTACCCCATGGATTCTTATCCTTCAGAAGATTCTGTGATGCCTTCCTAGAGGACTCAGCATTTCTGGTGAGCTGCACAAAAAATCAAACCGACTTATTGATGACCAAGGCAAAGCCATGGAATGTGTATACACAAAAGATGGACAACATGCAAATGCCCAACTGGGAAGAAAATAACCAAGCCCATTCAAGGGATTTGAATGCGGCTGAGTTGCAGGGCACCTTAGTAGCTCAGGACAGCATGATAGAAAAATGGTTGAATGGGAGGTTGTTGGCAGGAATATATAGATAGTGTCCATTTACAGTGTCCATATATAGATAGATATAGATAGTGTCCATTTACTGTTTGTTATGTGTGGACATTAGAAAATTTCTTTATATAGTGACTGTACTTTTGTTGAGTTCTTGCTCACAAGTTTTGGAAACATAACACCCAATCTCTATATCAACTACACATTCTGCCTCTAGTTTTCAATTTTTATAATGACCTTTAAAATCTATGGTCAGATCTAAAGGGAGCTATATATACTGTGGAACAATGAAGAGACAGAAACCTCTATGTTCTTTATTTTGTTTCACATATGTATCACTCTTCTCTGTTCAGGCTCTATTGCTCCCTAGAGAAGAAAATCTGAGATTTTTGTAGGTTTATTAGGTGAGTGGAGCTATATGACTTTCCTGTCTATGAACTTTCTGTTGCTTCATTTGCAAACAATGTTTCAGGCATGACAAAAAATGTGACTGTTAACTTTCAAAAATATTACACTAAAAGACATATTGCACTGGTCCCTCTCTAGATATTCTGCTTCAGTTCAAACACACTTATCCCATCATTTTTGCCACTTTCTGAGCAGACCTGGAAAGTCCTTTTTTATGAGTGTCTTTGGTTCCAGTGTCCTGGCTACCTCAGTGTGGTCTTGAATCAATTCAAAATGTTTACCTTTCACTTCTACTTTGATTTTAGGAAAAACCAGAAGTCCTAGAGTGCCAGATTTGGTGTATAAGGTGGATGAGGACACACAGTATTTTCTTTACAAGGTAGTTTTCCATAAATGGTAACACTCAGCAGTGCCCTTTACTGAACATTCGTATTTTCAATCACAGCTTGTAAAAACACTCACAAAGATTGTCTGCTAGAACTGCTTCAAAAAATGGCCAGAATGATGGCATAAGTGTAGTCAAAGCAATGGTGAGTATTTTGAAGGGGATTAATGGCAACATATTATTTTGCATTTTTTAAAAAAATTAATCATTTAACATATATTTTGTTACATCATAGAATATTAATATATGTTCATGAAGAGGCACGTTAAAATTTACAAGAGTCTAACAATGGGCACATAATACTACACTTAAATAATATATAAAACAGAAAATACTGTAGTATATATCTACTACATATGTAGATTTTACAATTTTGCATTGACATATTTTTATACTTTATAGAACAAAAACTTTAATTTTTCAAAATAACTTCAATTAAGAATGTCTTATTGATCGTAAGTAAGAGGTATGTACATGTATATATTTTCTATTTTTAAGTTGTTTTGAATCACAAATGAAGGTGCTTTGAATGTATATACAATAGCACAGGAAATGCTCTATAATGACATGCATTATAAGCAAATCTAGAATAGTATGGAGATGTAAAAAATGGAGATTCAGTGTCAACTGCTTGTTAGAGAGGGCATATGTAAGAATTATATGGACCAAATTTCTGTTCTTGGCTCTGGTACAACTTATGTAACCCTGGCTGAGTCATTTTTTCAATCTAATACTTAGTAACTTACAATATTTGTCTATTTCCAGAATTGGATTGAAAAAATATCAGCTTTACATGATAGGTTTTCAGATGCCACAATAACTACCTGCCCAGGGCCAAAGAAAAGTTAGAAAACATTAGTATCTTGCAATATTAAGTTGGATCTATCAAGGTTACTTTTTTCTGCACGCATACTAACTATCATCATACAATTAAATCACATAACAGGTTCATCAGAAGAATCTGTCCATTCAGAGTAATTCATTATTTTAAAAAGCAAAATGAAAAGGTGGGCCTACTTTCCTCCAAGGCTAATTTTGGTGGGACATTTTTATTTCCTACATGATTTATACACAGAGCATACCTTGCATTTTGCTTGATTTGTCTCTCACCAGCACAGAGATCAGGATCCATGATAGTTAAGACAGCTGGCCATTTCTCTGATGGCCAAAGAAACCAGTGTCTGAAGGTCACATATGCTCTTTTGCTCCGAACATCTGTTTGGGTTTAGAGCTGCTTTAAGTCTTTGCCTTACAACGACGAAGCAGAAAATCTGTACTAGAACTCAGGCTCTGTTTTTGTCATTGTTATATTTCATTCTTTCCTTCTGGTACATTTGATTTCTTCCCCATGCATTGGAATTTTCATCAATACCATGTACAGTTTGGATTACCCTGGGTTGGCAGATTGATATTATTTGTAAGGCATTCTAAAGGAAGTACGATGATGCCAGAAACATAATAGAAGAGAAATTAACCATGAAGAAAGCATTTAATGATGGATTAGTTATGTCTTACATGCTGTGAAATAAGCTTAGAATTTAAAATGGCCCAAGGGATACTAATAAGATTTTCCCAAGAAAAAATTACTGTACAGGTAACAAGAAAACTGAGTTTTCCTATTAGAGTTCCTAAAATGAGAGCAATGGAACATAGGCTTGTTCATGGTTCTCTTTTCATGTGGGAAATCTCACCTACGTGAGAAGATAAAGCAAGATTTGAGAAGGCAGAGCAGATACTAAAAATACCATTTGAAGTGCAAAATACTGTTACCCCTTTCTGTGTGCTAACTCTAGACTTTCCATTCAGATGAACCATTTTAATGAACTGGATGTTTGTCCCCTACAGTCATAAGTATTTTGGGCAGTTTTTTTCTTTTCTATAGCTTTTAGCCTAGCAATGGGATATTTGTAGAGGCACAGGCCATCACAATGAGATTCCAAATTTCAATGCTCACTCACTGGCCTGCAAAAGACAATGAAGAGTCTCTACAATATGTGAATTGGGGGGACAGAAGATTATTACTCATATTCAATATGCACAACCTCTACTTTTTATAGTCATTTCCACATTACTCTTCTGGATGATCCAGAGAGCAACAGTTTGTTGACAGTACATACATTATCATTCTCATATTTGCATCTATGACAGATACTTTGTTCTAATGATGAGTGCAATGAGAATTCTATTCTGTAAATATGCATGCTCTGGTGAGGGAAATAGAGACATCAACAGCACATCACAATAGCCAGTGACAGCACACTCTGGCAGGAATATACAGAGAAGAGCTTGGAGGACAACAGGGAAACATGTCTGTGTTTCTTTTCTTTTTTTCTTTTTTATTTTGGAAAAACTGAGCTTGTATTCTGAAGCTGCAGTTACTCTTTATTTTTATTTTTATTTTTTGTTTCTGTCTTTTTGAGACAGCTTCTCACTATGCAGTTCAAGCTGGCCTTGAGCTCACTTTGTAGCCCAGGTTGGTCTCGAACTTGCAACTATCTTCCTGCCTCAACCTCCTGAGTGCTGGGATTTCAGGTATACGTCACCATGCTGGCATGTCTTTGCTTCTTAGACTAAGCCAGATAAAGCCCAGGAAAGGTAAAGAAACCTTTCCTAGCAAGAACAACCAGCAAAGAGACATGGAAATATGAAGGAATGTTGCAAATTTGATATTAAGTAAGTTGTTATTTCTGATTTAGTTGTATATGGGTGAATCAGGGGGGAAAAGAGGCAGAGAAGTCACCAGAAGGTATAAACACAGAATAAGCCATCCAAGCATGTAAAATAAAGGTCCAGCTTCACTGCTTGGCAAATCGTGGAGACTGGATTGGAAAAGCATGAATCTAATATTGATCGAATGTTTTAGAAATTCTGATGAATGATAGTAAAGGCTGCAGCCGCATAACAGGAATAGATCTTGGAAAGATCACTTTTTGCAGGAACTTCTATGTCATCACATTTGCTCTGTTTCTGTGAGAAAGTTACTTTCTATTTATGAATGTAGGTTTGGCTACATAGAGTACTGGATCAACTGGGACAGACACATTCCAAGGGCTGTTCCTTCCCTAAAATGTGAGACTATACCTGGTGCATCACAAGGGATTTAATGCTGTTTATAGACAGGCTTTATCTTAAAATCCCTACTGAGATCATTGATCTAGTTCCCCTAATCCCAGAGCCAGTTCTTTATATTCACACTGAGCTGTCTAAGTTGATCAAGTCTTAGATTAGTTTCTATAATGTTGCTAAATTAACCATGCACTTGCATACTTGATTAGTGCATCCCTGCTTTTATTCTACCTCTCCAAACTCATTTTTTTCAGCGAAGATTTTTGTCTCTGTTTGTTTACTAATATTTACTCTAATTAAGGCACCTATTTTACTGACAAAAGCATTTTAGAGTATACTCTGATTTAGTTTTGAGAAAGAAAAGCTCTGCAGTAGTTCTATGACATGATCAGAATGTTAAATATTCTGAAGTTCAAAAAAAGAGATAAGTAAATATGCACTGCATGCATTTAGAATCACCTGTCCTCTTAGCACCAATTACTCTTATTCAACATTTTTAAAATTTTTTGGCTGTTTCTCATTGAACTGTAACAGCGTTAGTCTAGAAGTCAATCAGAAGACGAAGACTTCCTTGTACCATATACACACGATTGCCACTGAGGATTCTAAATGGTGTAATAAATAATATGCCCAAAATATGTGAAGCATCATTTATTGAGAATTGTGTGATTCCTAGGAGGCAGGTAGCAGGTTCTTAATCTATCCAACATGCTGGGTTTGATCTAAGCTGTGCCATTTAGGGAAATTTGCCATTATCAGTTTAAGGCTCCAGATCCCTTTCTTATAAATTTGAGCAACAATACAGCAGCTGTTTAAAAGACTATAAGAAGATGATATCTGTACACCTTGGGCTCCTAACAATCAATTTGTTTTCTAAAAATTAGATGCATATAATAATGGAACTTAGTATCCCAGGTGGATTCCAGAAGACCCACTTTAGCATCTCTTTGGAACTGTCACTCACCTTCTGTCTGTGGTTTGTCATTCCTAACTTGAGCCTGTGAGTTGCTGAGGTTAGCTTTATGGGTACTGAAGTCTACATATTCATGGAAAGATCCAGAAGAAGCTTAGCATTTAATGTCTTCCACCCCTAATTCCACAGTAGCCTGCACTCAGGGACTGATGAATAAAACTTCCCAGCTCCTTTGCCCCCAAATGGGACAAATTCAGGTGGAATTTTTTCTTCAAGCTGGACTGAGGATCACTGAGACTTGACCTGAAATTACACCTTTCTGTCCCTGAGTAACCTTCCACACTTTTTGCTCTTTTCTTCTGGCAGCATTTCCCTAATACACCTACCAATTGTGTTTGGATCTTTTGGCTAGGCTCTGCTTCTGATAAAGCTCATCTTAGACATAAAATTGTTTAGTCTTAGTCTCCTGTAAGGCTCTTTTCAAGCAGTTGACCATAGAGGAATAACCACAATTTAGTATTTGGAAGCAAAGTTGGCTGAATTTCAAAGACTGTTATCTGCTGTCTTAGAAGGTGATGGTGAACAGGAAAGAGATTGTAAGTAGGAAAGCAGAAAAACAATCGATTCTGTTCTGAAAGACTCCATTAACCACAGAAAACTAGCCAAGTGGAAGTCAGAGAACAAGAACGTGTCAGTGTTCACCCAGGACCCTGTAGAGAACATCAGATTGCTGGAAATGAATGTTTCAGACACTGTCTTATGTAAACCAGCCTCACTCCTCTCTGGATGAAATATCAGTCAAGACAGGCAGTTTTTGTTCACATTCTTTTACTCTCAAACAGAGCCTGACTAATGTAGAGAAAAGGCATGACTGTGTAGAAAGAAATAGTAATCAAGGGACCAGCTCCACTTGGTTGTAAGATATTGTCTTTGTGTCCTGTTTCTAGCTTGACAGTATTTTTGCAAAATACCTGACTTTTAGAGTATAATGCATTTATTACATTAATGTGTTTGTTATATGAACAGGGGGCTTTCAACCATCTACTTCTCTCCAAGTCCTTCCAATCCAGCCTGACTCAGGTAAGATGCCCTGTTGATTTCTGGCTCCCAGCACCTAGTCTTTGGCACTGCACTACCCATCTACCTGTGTCTGGGAAAGTCTGAGTCCAGAAGACTGTGTCAGCCACCAAGATATATTACCAGAACTATTTCATGAAACTTAATTTATGTGCTCTTTGGAAAGAAGCAAATAGTCAGCACATCTGTCTGTTTTAATATATCTGCATAAGCAAACCAAGCACATAAACAAAACATGTCTTGTGACCACACGGCTAAACAAAGTATTCTGAGCTTAGCTATGACTTGCTTTTGTTGCAGACGCAGTCAGTTCTATTTGACTGTATGTTAAAAATCTGAAGCCCTAAAGGAATCTTCAATAAATAAATGTATATAGTACATGACTAAGATAGCCAAGAAGCCACTGATCTCAGGTGGTTGCTTGTCTAAATGCATGGTCACCTTTTTTTAAGATTAAGAATGTTTATGGGGTCGTTTCACATAAACTAACTGATATCTCCACCGGCACTCTAATCACTGCACATGTTCCTTTTAAGAGATTTAATTTGAGTAGGAAGATTGGACTCGAAATATACATTGCCAAAGCTGATACGGCATAATCTAAACTCTGCCACACTATTATGATCCATAGAAACTCATTAAGCATGTAGATATTACAACCCTCAAAGAAAAGTAAGTCTTTTCTTTAAATTTCTGAAGACATCTATCTGTATGATTTTGGAATTTTGCAGTAAAGCAAGTGTATTTATTCCTAGGAAGCATTTCTAAGATCAAAGAGGAGCTATTTAGCTCCAGAGGGTGGATGTGTTCTACTTTATGATAACTATTTAACCATTATTTTCTAAAATGCTTGTTCTCATTTAAATGAGTCTTAACAATATAAAGAAATTTGGTTTAAGGCTATATTAGAATATCAATCTCAATGCAAGTGTTGCAAGCTAATCTGTCTACACAGAACATTAGATGGGACATACCAAGAGGCGGACGATGAAAGGAGAGAAGATCCTCACTAGATGTTTTGTACATAATTTTAAATGACATAGAAATTTACATTGATACATAATGATAATACATATTTCAGAATGTTTTGCTCTTTATGTAATATGTACAGTTAGAAATAGGGAATCAATGAATAATGTTTTAACGTGGCCCACTGACTGTATCCTAATGT
The DNA here is from genome assembly GCF_000276665.1 of Chinchilla lanigera. Classification (NCBI taxonomy): domain Eukaryota; kingdom Metazoa; phylum Chordata; class Mammalia; order Rodentia; family Chinchillidae; genus Chinchilla; species Chinchilla lanigera. Next base: position 20,568,472 of record NW_004955433.1, on the reverse strand, counting down.
AACAGGCAGTTGAAAAGAAGACCCGATACTCCACTTTTCTCACTGCTGCATTCTGAAAAGAACATTAGGTTGATTCCATTTTCAGCATTATGCTAATGGATGCAAATGGAAATGGAAGAAAGGAAAACTGGATAGCAAGATGAGACTCTTCGCTGGGATCAGTATTTCAGAAAAAAAAAATCAGCGGTTCAAATCTCATTTTCTTTGTGAAGCAAGAAGGTTAAAATTTGTATTTAATCATGGGTTAGACTTGCTCAAGTTTCATAAAGCATTGCTAGCATGGGCACATTTGTTGGCCGGATAGTAGTGAGTGATTCAATTTTCCACTCTTTGCGGTTCAACACAGATAAAAAGGAGTGAAATGTATAAACTCTCTTCCCCAAAATGATATTTCCAGTTGATGATATTCTGCTATGTCAGAGTCTACAAAATTTCTTGCCTTTCCACAGCCAATAACTAAAAAAATAACATCAGAAAGTTGACAACCTTAAAATCTTTTAAAAGATAAATAATGAATAAAGAAGAAATGTGTATGGGTAAGCATGTAAATTTGTTCCATCGTTCATATGTTTAGGATCTCAACACAAGCCTAACTTGTGAAAGCTAGATTCTGCTTTGGCCATGAGAAGTCCTGACTTACCGGCAGTTCTTCTGTGAGATCCCATAGACTGCAGATGAAGCAGGGATTATGTCTTTAGGAAAAGCCAATATGCCATACTCTAAGGGCACAGACAGGATCAGATCCAGCATCCCCACTGTGTGAAGGTCAGGCAGAAGTGAAGTGAATCCAGAGAAAGGTCAACAATAGCAGACAGACATGAGGAGCATGCAGCAGAGCAGGTGGAAGGAGTGGCTAGCAAATATCAGACAGAAATGTGTAACATGATAAAATCACCGTTATTAGGATGCTGCAAAGACCCCAGGTTTTAAATCACATGTGAAATGGATTACAGTTATACTTCTTTGAACTGACTAACCTTAAATTTATGATCTCTCAGTATCTTAATTTCATCACCCATAAAGCAGATTTACAATTTATTTCATGTGAAGATTAAAGAAAACAATATCTGTCATATATCTGTCTCGATTTTAATCACACACATTGTAGAAAATATATATTTTTGTGTTTACTACAAAAGGCAGCAAAAATTTAACTCAAAACTTTCATGAATTTGCATTTTTGTCTAGAAAATTAATCAAAAAACATTTGAATTTCTAAACATAAGGCCTGGTCCTTATTACTGATACAGGTGGTGTTTTGGTTACTTTCCTTCCTTTGCTGAGACAAAATACCCAACATCCAAAATAAGGAAAGAAAGGTTTATTTAGCTTACAGTTTGTGGAGGTTTCAGTCTATAATCAGCTGGCTTCAAGGCAGGGTGGCGGGGCACAGGGGCAGCACTTCAAGGTGGCACAAGACAGCAAAAGCAGTAGGAACAAAAGTGGGGGGAAGCAAAGGTCTTTTTCCTCCTTATATTGTATATTGACTATCCACCTATGTCTGCACTATCTCTGTGCCCTCCCCTTGCACAGGCTCAAGATGCATACAAAGGGCCGTGGCTCCCTGCTGAGTCACATAATTACCACTCTAAACTTCTCAAGTTGACACAAGGAACAATATCTTAGAGCAGGAAGGGCATGTCCTTTTCACCCCAGGATGTAGAACTGCTGAGTTATTTGTTAAGCTTCTAGACTCCTCAAGTTGACACAATGTATCACCATAACTGGTGGGAATGATCAAAGTTTTCTCTTGAATTTCTCCATCACTAGCAAAACAGCAACATCTTTTGAGAAAAATCAAACCCAGTTGAAATACAATAAAGAGTCCCCTATTCAAATCTGGAAGTCAAAAGGAGAAATAGTCTGTGGTTCAGACATAGGAGATTATAGTTGGAGCAGAAGATGCTCTTCATGATTACTAAGATCATAGCCATGTGTTGTTGTCTAGTTAGTGCTTATGTGGGGCTCAAGTGTGTATGGCATTGCTATGCAGCTATAGTCTGATATCTAAGAAATGGAAAGCAAATTCTTCTCTATCTTCACTGTTGAATAAACTCTTAAATCTATTAATCTACACATGCTTCTAATCCACTATTACTCTACCTCTGCTGCCTGATTGAGCTTCAAATTGGAAAACCTGGCCTGCAGAGTGCAGCCCATACAAATTGAGTATTTAGGAACATGAGTGTCTGCTTGGCTTGACAAATATAACAACGGATAGCGTAAATTCGGAACCCATCATGATTTCCTTTTGCTAATTATTTTAATTTCAAAGGTATAAAAATGAAGGTGGAACTGCCAAGTCCCTGTTTATACATTTCTTCATAGCTGTTTAGTGTGGCATTTCCTTATCTAAACAGTGTTGAATAACCTCAGGCTCTAGGGACCCAAACTCAAGGCAGCTTTCAACATGAGAAAACTCATTTTAAGTCCCCCATTTGACAGAGGTGACGAACCTGTACTGACCTTAGTGACAATTATGGCAGGAGCTGGGCACGGAGTTCAGAAACAGCAGGCATCAGTGAGCCAGCTCTCAGAGGTAATGAGCCAAGGATGAGACTCTCTTCCAATTCCTTTGGGGAGTTGCTAAATATAGAGCCTTTGCTGACTCGAAGCATAAAACTAAAAAAAAATCTAGAAGTATTGATAGAGATATAAATTTAAGACTTATAAAATGAAACAAAATTCCAAAGGTGAATAGATTGATTCTTGAGGAAATTTAAACTTGATCAAAAGTGACAATAAAATCCTTCTATCCCTAAACTGTAAAGGCTGAAAGCACCTTAAAGAGACTAATTGACTCCCTCAGTGTTACAGATGGGGAAAGAGGCCCAGGGAGCTTATGTAACTTGCCTAAAAGACTGAAGAAGTTAAAGGCAGACACAAATCTAGAGCCCTGTGATTTGGAGCACTAGTTTATAGTTTTGTCCTGCTACTACAAAAGGTCTATTATGCAGAAGTTGTAAGCATGCAATGGTTTCTTTGACTCACTAAAGCTTAGATAAACACTTTAAAATAATATGTTATTTCAAACACACAGAAACTGAACTCTCTGGCTAATATTTAGTTTTATTCTTGGCAAATAAGAAACTATGACATGAAGAGACTCAAATATGTATATGAACATGTATGTGTATATTATGTGTATATGTACGTGTCTTAGCTACTAAGATAGAGAGCTTTGTTTTATGTCTTTCTGACAGTGGAAAGGCTTGGTCAGTGAATTACCAATTAATGCATAATTTTAAATCTCACTGCCCTCCTGTGCATTTAAACTGAATTAGGCATAGCTCTTGGCATAAAAAGAGAACACATTTGATTTTGTTTTACAAACAAATAAAAAAATACACACACAACACCAATTGACCAATTGACCATGGCCTTTCACATGAAATGAATTCTTCTTCCACTTAATACTTGTTCCCTCAGGATGAACATGGCTGAGAGAAAGGCATTTACCTAAAATTTCACATGGATTGCTACTTTGTTGTATGTGTCTTCTCACATACAAGGGAAATCCAGACTTATAGGTATACTTTCTATGGCACAATATTGTTGGAATAGCAAGCCCATGATGTAGAATTTATATACTAGACTAACTGTGGTCCAAATATTTATTTGACTCTTTTTATATCGGTGTTGTTCCAAAATGACAATAGCAACAGGTTTGGAGCTGGTCACATGCTATTTAGGAGCAAAGACTATATATCCAGGCTAGTTTTGTCTTAGTAATTCTCCTTAAGATGCAAGGAGAGTGTCATGTTACACAGAAAAATACTTTACCTCTTTTCATCATTATTCATTGATTTTTCTCTCCTTCTATCCTGATGCCTGAAACCAAAACTGCAATAGTTTGAGCTGAAGTAGTCACACTGGATGATTAATCTAGCATCTGTAGCTATGCCCTTCAACCTTGAATGAATCAACTTTTCCCAGAGCCAGCCTTGTTTGTAGTAGAAAGTAATATCTGTAGACTTAACTCATTATTGTATGTCACATGAAACTGAAATTTCTAGCAAACCAACCTACATCAGAGAAGTGATGACTTCTTAATGATATTTTCATCTAGCGCCATAAATAGGAACTAATTTTTGTTGACCGATAGAGAGGATTTATTATTGTTCAATAAACAAATTTGTCCTAGCAATTTAGGTTTAAAAATAGAGCATAGCTTTGGTTGTTTCTCCTTGGCTGGTTAAATAGAACAGAAATTTTGTTCATGGTACATTTTGTAACATAATAATTTGAAAACATAGAAAAAATATTTGCAAAGAAGTACCACCAGTAAAAACAGCTGAATTTACAATTTCAACTGAAACGACTGAATTGAGGGGAATAAGTTACTTAAATCATAAGACCCAAGGGATATCATCAGAGCAAAACAAAACACATCTATGATTAACCTCATCAATACTATGACATCGTCCATTTGCTTCCCTACTGAGCAATTATTGACCATTCTTCTCTGTGTAGACCCTGCACTCTGTACGTTTCAATGGATTTTCTTCTTCAGTTCTCTTGAAAACCTAGGTGATAAATTTAGCTCTCCCAGCTATGGATTTACTTTCTTTTCCAAAGAACCTTAATTAAGGCTTATCTTGATAGCATTGCCCTAATTTGTTTACAGGAATTCTGCACCATTCAAGCTTGCACTTCCATTCATCTAACTTGGCTTTCAACAGATTCTGAAAGAGATGAAGAGAAAGAGAGATAAAAATAGAAGCTATAAAAGTGAATGCTGGCAAGTGTGTGCATCTGGCAGTGTGGAGGGCAGACTAGTCAACCTTGAATAGACCTTTTTTGGATTCCAGAGAATACTCATGAAGCTTTTACCTGTGCTACAAGTACTAGCATCCACTGTGTTAGCTATTTTGGCTCAGTCACAGGCTTGCCAGGGACCCTGGAGGTGTCCTTAATTGTCTGACACTGTCATTCCGCTTTGCAACCAGAGTAAACCTTATCAGTGGCTTTCCTCAGCCCTAATCAGTTTTATGAATTTGAGCATTGAAAAAAGGATCCCAGAAATTTACGATTTCTGTGCTATCTCTGTCTCAGCTGTGCATTCTTTGACAGTCTTTGTGCACTTCATGGATAAGCATATGATTTAAACGAGTGTTAAAGAGTGAGCTGGCAGGTTTTCCTGGTGCTTAAGGTAGCTCTGAGGAGATTCTGTGGGTTCTCAATGTGATCGTGAATGACTCTCTACCTGCTGGTCACAGGTACTTGTAACACCACCTTCACTAATTTGGAATAATTGTATCTTAAGAGCTAGATGTGTGAAAGTAATAAAATGCCTGAATTATTGAGTATCTCAAAATATTTAAATAAAGGTTTCGTTTGGTGCAGTCATGTTGCTTCATTTCTACAAAAACAGTAGCTACAATAAATTGCTAATAACATACAGTGAAAAATAAGTTTAATATTGATATGAAAAGAGTGAGACTGGTTTCCTGAGCACATGAAATCAAGAAAATATAGTTTTATGCAGCCATAATATGTTTCAACATTTAGTTTGCTTTTGTCTAGGTCCTAACATGTAGTGGGACCTACATAACTTACATAGATAGATAGAGAATTTAACTGCATATTATTCTAGACTACATACTAGAAGATAGCAAAATTTAAATGAACATTTGAAATCAAATCTAGATTCAAATTTAAATCTTTTCTATACATAATTGTATATTGTTGATAATTAAAATGGTTTTAAAAATGTGTGTCAGCACTCTAAGTCATTACTTGAAAAACAGATACTTGAGAAAGATAGTATCAAAATCAGTTCCAGGCTCCAACTATTTGTTTAAGTTTTTCAGTTTTCTTCTGGTTCATAATAAAGAAGAACATACATTGATTTAGAAATTGGAATTATAGCCTAATCCCTTTTACCATTCATAAAGAAGGAAGGATTACTGAAGGGAAAACTATTGGCTTGGGCTCTTTGAGTAAAGAAAGTCCTTGAGAAAGTAGTATCTGTGTACTCCTGAGAAGAGTACACTTTATTTGCCAATGATGAATAATTTGGGAAAGATATTGGGTACAGGAATATATGATACCTGTGAAGAATATAAGGGTTGCTAAATTTGTTTGAAGCATAATTTAATTTTCTGAAACAAGATTTTTTACAACCTCAGCCTTGTTTAGGTTTTTACTTCATTATTAAGCCAATTTTTTTCTGATATTATTAGTCTGGAGTATTTCAGTTGTCCAGAACTTGAATTACAATACATAACAAATTAATGAAATCTGAATGCACAATCAATGAATGCTGAACTAAGGCACAATTTAAGAATACATTTCTCACCTTTACACTCTTCAGTGACTATTTGAGAGGCATAATTCCATAGAGATACAATACACAGTTTTTTTTTACTCCTTTTTTGTTAAATTGGATACTATTTTCTTTCAGATAGATATATAGACAATTGGTATGAGAGGAGATAAACTGACTTCTTTGAAGTGTTTGTGACAAAGATTTCCCAAGCTGCTAAAGAAGAAAGATTACAGATACTATCAAAGTCTTCTTAATGGCCATCAATAAAATCATGGCTTAGTTCACCACAAGTTAATGTAAACCAACTTTTGTGATCCAAGGTCAACTTTTCATCCTAGGAAATCAAATCAGGAATGCAATGAAAATTCATTTCCGTATTTATTGAGCCGTGGGATCAGAAAGATCTTGATTTGAGTCTTAGTTCAACAGTTAACTGTATACAAGTGTGTGTATACTTCAAGTTTTGTTTTCTTATCTGTAAAATGAGAGTGAATTATTTCCCATATGGTAACTACTAATATTTTTAAGATTTTATTTTAAAATCTGGAATAATATCTAACACTAAAGCTGTAATAATTACTTTTCTTACCTTGATCATATGCAAGACACATAGGATATACATATATACAGCAGATCTAATCACTATTTTAATGCAAACTTACAGTGGAGAGAGGCCTGATTTATTACTAATTCATTACAGCAGGGTAAAACTAATCTTTAATAAATTCATAAATGCATTTTTGAGAGAATACAGAAGAAAGAATGATTAATTTGGGTTTAGGAGATTAGGGCATGTGTCCCGGCAGCATTGATATTTAACCATGAAGGATGGATATTCCGACAATTTAAGAATAAAAATAAGGACATGGTGAATGAAGGAGCATCAAGGGAGGAGCAGGAATTGCCATTCATGTGAAATTTGGGATGGAGGAATAAGTGTAGTATTTGTGTCCCTGTGAGGTACTGGCAATGTTTAGCTCTGCATCCATCTCAGAGTCAGTGACAACTGTAATACGATCATCCCCTTTGAAGCTTGCTCCTCTTTGCCAGTCTCCTACTTCTCTTTCCTTTCTGCATTTGTAAATTTCTGTCACAATGCTACTTCTATAAGATCCATGCAAAAGAGTCAGCAAGATACCCCACTAACATAAGGTTTTCTGGGGGAATAAATACAGGTAGAAGAATACTCATGCACAGGCAACCTGCAAGTTGAAAATGTAGTTAAACTATAGCATCCAGTTATAGATAATCTTCCACTACAGCCAAAGTTCTAACAGCAAGTAGCCCTGCTGCAATGTTGTTCTGTATGTGATGAAGACAAGAGGCAGGGGCCATTTGTTTGTCACATGATGATGAAAGCTCACTGCTCAGGAAATTCCACTATTGAAAAAATAGCTTCTGGAACCTATTGGCTGCTGTTAACTTGTCGCACTGGTTAGTATCTTGTAACTGTCAAACAAAGCATTTAAGTAACATGCTCTCCAGAAATATCTATTGGTTGACTTCTGGTCCTAGTCCCAAGCATTAATGAAACCTCTATGATCTTATTATAGTTTTACAATGAAACACTTTGATTGTCTTATCCTGGGTCAGATGAACACTCAGCACTCCCACAGTGTCCCTTCCAAGAAATTTGTTAGGAGTGTTACAAATTTCTCTGCAAATCTTCAAAGTATCTATCAATATAATTAGTAGTTATCAATATGAAAATCCATGACCTTTGTTTCTTTTAGAATTGGCTTCCAGCTCAATATAAAATAAATTTATTATATATATATATTTTTAATACATTCTTCAAATATGACTCTATTTTCCAAAGTGACCTGTCATGGGTTCATTACTTAGCAAATAATAATAAGGAATGAGGTTTTTAAAGTACTTTCTCCAAGTTATAAAATGTGATGGTGTCTTTAAAGGGTCATTTGCTTTTTTCATGTTATATCCCAGCTATTCTTTTTTGTTATATTGAAATATAATAAAATGATGAGAAAATAATTATGGTTTCACATCCTCACCAGCTGTGGTAAGATTAAATAAGGTTAACATCAGAGAATTAAAGCACTTTATAATTATGGAAATTATTTTTTTAATGGATTTTTGGTTATATGTGTTTGCATCTTGTGTATTTCTAAGGCTACTTTACTAAAAAATAACAGTTTTATCTGCAATGAAATCGACCATTTCAGTAATATTGTTAGACATATTACTTAAACAGAAAATTATTGACACTGAAAACTATTTTTGACAGCGTGGTTTTAGCCATGGTGGGAAAAACAGATGACCATTTGCAAGTAGAAAGGTTTTTAAGTAAGTAGCATTGCACTTTTATCCCTGATAAAAATTAGCTTTGGAAAGTTTATTGACTTACATTTTCTTTTTAGTCATAGCTTTCCTTGCTAAATGAGAATTTACAGTGCCTGTAAAAATGGTATTTATATGTTTAAAATATGCATAAACATTGTGATTTTCAGTAAATAATTAGTACATGATTTGTGTTATTGTTTTTGTATTCCTGGACTCTCCTTTCCAAAACAAGAAACACCTGTTTTATCTCCACTCAATTGCAAACATTTTGGATAATATAATTTAGATCTTATGAAAATATTAGTTCATCTCAATAGATTTCTGAGACTTGTAAAACCACCTAAGATTAAGTGAGCAGACCCAGTAACAGGTGGTTGTAGAGTTAAAAAAACTGGCATATGTTTTTTTTGTAAAATAAATTATGTATGAGATGATTATAACAAGACTTTGCTTTTGTGGTCTTTCTACTGTTTTGATATCTCTTACAGAAGAATTATGAATCATATTTGACCCATTTTACCTTTGAGAAGTGAAATAAATAAAGCAAAATGAACTCTGCAAAATTTCACCTAGGAGATATTATTAATGTGAAAAGTCAGATATCAAAAAGGTTAAGCCTTAAAGTTATGAAGCTCCAAGCAATTTTGGCAAACACCTTAAGGAAGGGAAGATGGCAACACAATTTTTTATGCAGCTTATTTTGATAAGACAGTTTTCCTAGGTCACCTGTAAAACTCATATTTGTATTCTATAAAAAGGCATATCTGTTGATTACATTTCATATTCCTAATATGTGTACAGTAGATTTTCTATGTACTACTTTGTTTTGTTTCCATAACAGTTATGGGCAGCAAATATTCTTGCATCTCTATTCATGGAAACTTTTTTAGTAGAAACTGTCAGACACAATAAATGAGCTTAGGAAAATACTGAAAATAATGTATGGCTTACATTGTGATATCAAATACAACATAGCAATAAAGTTTCAGGAATTTCAAAAGGATATGGAGAACTGAAAACTACTAATGTTCCTGTTTACAAGCTATGGAAAGCAATTTAAAGAGAACAGGGAAATTTATTTGAAAAATATGAAGCATTCTTCCAACCAGTGTAGATAAGATACCCAAATTTGAAATATAGCAGGAATAAGGGAAATCTCAAAAGTCCAAAGAGAAATAAATTTACCTGTTTTTATTATTAGAAATATTTTGCTAGGAAACCACATGTAGTCTGTCAGGATTCAGCATCACTGCCAATTAATGATCACTGCCACAAGTCAGCAAATTCATTCTTGAAGTTTCTTCTGTTTGCTACACGGAGAATTAAACTAGTCCAGAAAAGAGCCATTGCATCTGTAGTTCTCTGTCATGGTAAGATGCTGACCCTCTGTGTGAGTATGTGCAAAGAGGGTTCTTCAAATGAGTATAAGTGGCTGGAGGCAAGACAGCTCCTCCAAACAAGAACTATGTCATAGCTCTGTCCACCCGACTAGTCAGTTTGTCTCTCTGCATCAATGTTATTCTATGAGTCAAATTTTTCCCTTTGTCTGGGAAGAATACTATCAACTACTTCTACATGTACATTTGGATCATCTGAGAAGGAAGATTTAATTCCTTTTCATATATCACCATAAATTTGAGGAAGCCCTTTGGATTATATTTCAATTTTATACCCATCCCTGATTGCAAGAGATTCTCCAGTTGTCCTTTCCTATTGGCAGCAGAATCATTTTTATTAAATATATTACTTTTATATAGCCACACCAAAGTGTCCATCACTGAAAGGAATAGGAAATTTAAAAGAATAGATCTTCTGTGTCGTTTGTATTGTTTTTGTCTTTGTTGTTACTTCGTTATCCTTCTTTTTATCTTTAAAATAAAGAATAGATCGAAGTAAAAGATAATAGCAGACAGGGATATGGATCTTCTGCAAAAGAAAAGGGGAACCAGAGATGGAGGAATGAAGGATGGTGAAGGGAAGAGAGGAGACAAAACAGATTAAGCCGTATTATTCACATGAATGATCTCTCCCCAGTGAATGTAACCAGTAGGCATTTGTTTATGCCTATGATGTAGGTATGCTGCTACTGTTCTTTCTTTTACTATTCTCTTTACAATAGAAATATTAAATATATGGACTAATAAAAATAAATAAGTAAAGATATAAAATTCACCAATTTTAGAGTGTCATCCTCCACTGTCTCCTCGATAAGGGATAGAAATCCATTGGGAGAAGAACATTATTATGCAAATCAGCACTTTCCTGCAAGTTTTAACAAAAAAGTTTTCATTTCATATCCCAAAACCAAGGACAGATGAATGTTGATAAAGCTATATGGATGTTAAGTAATAAAGTAGGTATTGAAATTCAGCTGTGTATGCCTAAGAAATATGGTCACACTGGCTACTTGAATCTTCATAGCTCCACACATTTGATGAAACAATGAACAATTTTTTCATTTTGAAAAGTAAAATGGAATTAAAGATTTTAATTAAATGTCAGGATATCAGCCATTATGAAAATTACAACAAATATCTGATTAAAAATGTCTAGCAGACTTTGTGAAAAGAACTGGCCTGATTTAACAACAACAGCAAAAAAAACCAGAAAAAATTAAGCAATACTTTGATTTGCTAAATAATAATATATGAAATAGTATTGCTATGAACTTTAATAACCCCTTTAGTGTTAATTATTAAAGACAAAATGTCAACCCAAGTGATTAGAGAATAAGATCTCATTAATGCTTTTTAGGCAGAAAATTTCATATCCATTTTTATAATAGCATATTTACATTAAATCTATTCTAACTTTGCTAATCATCAGCATATCCTTGAAGAACATTTAATATATTTTTTATTATTACAAAAGCATACGTCTCATCTAACAACTATAGAATCCAGACCTCTTGGACTATCAAAATGGATAAGTTTGTGACCTTATGTCCTCCTAATATGACTCTAATCAGTGGGATTACATGCTGCAGTACTACATAATACCTTCAACATAAAAATTAAAATAAGTATTATGTTGATTTTTAAATCATCCTATTGCAAGGTGTTATGGTTAGATATAAATGGAATTTCCTATGGTTCTATTAATGCATACAAGGTAAAAGCAATAATTTAGGTACACTATTAATCAACCTCTTCAGACATTTGTTTTGATGATGGTGGTATTAGACTGCATGTGAAACTGTACATTAAAAAGTCAGAGATAGCAGCAGTTGAAAGAATAGGACATGATCTCTCTATCAAAATTCATCAACTTGGGTTAATTCAATATATTTTCCACATATTTTTGAGAAAGTTCTAAAAGAAACAACTACAGTGTGTAAATCAGGGCAGAAATAGCAAGGAAAAAATTATTGAATTGGATGAACTATCTTTGGATATGAGATAAATATATTTTTTAAATTGATGAAAAAGGAAGGAAAAACTGGGATGAGAGAAAATATAAAAAGAAACAAAGGAAGGAAAAAATATATATGTATGTAAAGGATAGCTGGAAGAATTGTACTGCTGATGTCTAATGGTTTATTGAAAGGAATAGTTAATGCCTAGTTCTTTTTTTCTGACCAAATTTGTATGCTCATATCTGATAACTTGAACAACTAATTTGAAGACAACAATATGCAATATAACAACCATTGGCGAATTCCTCTATCTTATTTGGCAAATCTCTATATTGTTTCTAATGGGTTTTTAAAATTACTTTTATTCTCTTTAATGGTTTGATCAATCTTGCATTCTTACATCTGGTAATCTGAGCAACATCGTTGAAGATAACAATATGTAATATAACAACTGGTGTAATTCCTATCACTTTGTTTTGAAACCCTGTATCATTTTAATGGGTTTTGCTTTGTTTTGTTTTTGTCTATGTTGTTATTGTATTTTTAAATTTTCTTTATAATTACATTGATGAATTTTGAAGTAATGGTGATTGTTAGGAAGCTTTTTATGCATCAATAACAGGTGAGGTCTACAATTTAGGTAAATTTCAATGTATCGGCAAAGAAACAATCTATAAAACACAACACTTTATGATAGAATGTTTAAAAAGAACAGGTCAGAACTTTTATGGTAAAAGAAATGACTAAAAGCCAGGCATAAGACACAAAACAATAGAAGAAACCGAGCTTTAAAATGATAGACTTGTACTTGCAGGAAATGAGATCCAGGGTTTGACAAGCTGATACAAGGAACATATGATAGAATATCCAATTCCAGCAGCTACTTAGTATCCATGGTGGACCATTTCTGAACTGAGAGGAACCCCATGTAAATGCATTTTTTTATATACAGTGGTAATGAGATAAAGCCACAAACTCTGTTGTGGTGAAATTTTGACTTTTTAGTGGTTTTGCGGGGTTATGATTGTGTATACATATAAAGCTTCCCAACACTAACTGATGCACATTTCTAAACTTAATTCTTTTTTTTTTTTTTTTTTTTTTTTGGTGGGAAGATACCGGAAATGGAACTCAAGACCTTATGCTTGCCAGGCAGGCGCTTGTACCACTGAGCTATATCCTTGGCCCCTTTCTAAGGTCTGGGGTCAAGTTTAAACTACTTTCTGAAGCAGAAGAATGACAGACTGTGAGAAAGAGTTCTACCATTCAAATTACAGGTTATTCTTTTGAAAACGTACCCTGCAAAACGTCTACCGGGTGACGTGCTTGCTGCGCAATATATCTACTATCGTTTGCCGTTAGGTTATCATTACCTAGTGTCTTCATTTGAAGTGCTCCTCATACTGGCTAATGATTCTGTACCACTCATTTACATTCTTGCACCTTCCTGTTCCCTTCCCTTTACCAGCCATTCTCGTGTTCACCTTCCACAAACCACCTGCCTTTCCTTTTTTTGGTGAAATACGAATTTCCCATGGAAGTGTTTCCTTCTCCTTTTCATACACTTGTAAAAGAAATTATGTCTACAGACCTGAACTTTGCTTGAGTTGTTGAAATCAACTTCTTTCTCTGACAGGGTTCCTCTCTTACTTCTTGACAGGTCTGCTTCTCACATGGTTTATTTATCCAGCGGGACTCTTGCTGTTGCCCACACTATTTTGCTGCTTTTTCCAGTTTTCCCCATCTTTTACTTTATCCCTAGGCATGTAGCAAGACTATATTTCTCGGCTATCTTTACAGTGAGTTGTGATTTTATTTGTTTATATATTTTACTTTTGTGGTTCTGGGATGGAACCCAGTGTCTTGTGTATGCAAGGCAGGAGCTCTACCACTGAGCCACATCCTTAGCACTCAACCGTGATTTTTGTAACTGAATGCTGTTCAGGAAAATACAAGGAAAAGTAAATTAAACAACAAAAACACATCCCCTTTTCCTCCATACTTTCTTCTGTACTCTGTTCACCTGATGCAGAGTTTATATTGGAGGAGGCAAAATTTTGGGGATGAAAAACTTACCCCTTAGGATAAACAAGGTTCCTTACTGACTTGCTACAATGAATACATTTTTTTTCTGATGCAGAGTTTATATTGGAGGATGCAAAATTTGGGAGATGTAAAACTTGCCACATAGAATAGACAAGGTTCCTTACTGACTTGCTACAGTGAATACATGTTTTCTGAATAGAATATCTGAGCACATGATGGCTACTAGATTTGAAATAGACCTAAAACTGCCAGTAGATGTGACACACTTCAATGAATTCATTTGTATTTTATCCCTGTCTTGGTTACTTTTTTCATAGCTGACACAAAATACCTGGCACCTAAAGTTAAAGGGAGAATGGTTTATTCCGTTTACAGTTTGTAGAGTCCATCACAGGCTGGTTCAAGTCAGGGTAGCATGACAGACAGGTATTGCAGAGGAGAAGCAGTTTATGGTAGCAGAAGATAACAAAAACAACAAGCAAGGAACTGTAATGGCATATTTCTGCTGCTTTTATTTTATCCAGGGTACTCAGAGAGGGTAGCACTCACATCCCTAATCCTAGTGCCCTTAAACCTAGCATTGCATCATGAATCAATTCCAGCATCACATAGCCTAGATGCCACCACTTCTGAAAAAGCCCCATATATGATCTCATGAGGCTTTAGGGGGATACCTAAACACAAGCGATAACAGTTCTTTTATTTTTTTTTTTTTTTTTTTTTGTACCAGGAATCGAACTCAGGACCTTGCGTTTACAAGGTGTGACTGAGCTATACTCCCAGCCAATAACAGTTCTTTTAACTGAAAACAAATAATAATGCAAAATAACACTTACTCTTTCAGCTTTTGATGATGTCATGGACTGGCTATGTCATCCACAATTCATATGCTAGGATTCTCCTCTCTCTTCTTTCAGGGAATTTGAAGATAAGGACTTTGGGAAGTAATAGATTTTCTGGCCAGTAAGGGTAATGAAATAAGATTCATGTGCCTATAAGAAAAGAAAGAGAGAGCAGAACTCTATCTGTCTCCAGCATAAAAGAACACAGGAAGGAAGCAGCTATCTAGAAACAAGGAGGAAGACTTTCACCAAAAATCCACTCTGCAAGTCCCTTGATCTTGGACTTGCTAGACTGCAGAACTACAAGGAATGTCTGATGTATATTAGTTTGTTTGTAGTAGCTAGCATTAGCAGGCCCTACTAAGATAAGTAGTAAATAAATAATATACCATTACTAAAAACATCTAGCCAGGGTCCTGAAAGTGAGCAAAGAATGGTGGCTTCCTCTGTCCATGCTGCCTTGCAGGGTAAACATCTTAAAGAAAAGATATTATTATTCATTTCCCTTAAACAAGAGCCAAAATGTTCATGCACTTTTTTTTCACTTAAAAGAATTAACTATTTACCTAACTTTAAAACATATATTCTAGAGACTGTGTTCATTTTCTTAGGTTTTACCACTGTTACATTGCTTTTAATCTCAATTAAAAAATGAACTCAGTAGTAAAATTAACAGAAGAAATCTATCAAGGAGCCACTCATGAATAACATGAGTGTTAAATAGTTGGCGTTGTAACTTCTAATAAGGAGAAAGAATTATTTTAACTGTGTTAAATACTCTTTTGCATTTTTTAAAAGTTCCAGCATAAGATAGGATAGTGAATGCTGTCACTCAGGCTTTCTTGTCCACCTTCCAATTTACATAGTAAATATACAGATTTTTTTTTAACTTAAGACTAGTGTTTAAGCTTTAACAATATTGATATGCCCGTTACCTTTTTATTTAATTAGAATGTCAGCGTCTTTTGGATTATTGCTCTTCTTTACAACCTTGCTAAATGAATGAACAGATTAGATGGATTAATAGATAATAGATGAATAGATAGAAAGTTATACTTTGTTTCCTCTTTTTCTGGTCCCCATGTAACTGCCCTTAAACTATTAATAAACATCAGTAGTAAAAAGATTTTAGATTAACAGAAAAATTATGAACACAATGCTCCCAAGTCCTTATATCTAGTTGACTTTATAATTGCTATTTTTATTCTGGTATACTTGTCACTATCTATGAGCTAATATTGAAACATTATTGTTGAATAAAACCCACCATTTTTTCAAATGTCCTGAGATTTTCCCTAGGATTCTTTGCTGTTTCTGGATTATATCTGAGATACCATATAACTTTCAGTTGCCACAGCTTTTTAGGCTCATCGGTGCTCTCTGATAATTTATTCAACCTATTGGTCAAGTATTTTGTGGGACACACATAAAGTGGGATTTGTCCTATACTTTTCTAAAAATTACACTGTAATTCTGAAATATTAGGAGGACAATACTATAGAAAATGTATCATTTCTTTACATGGTGTTAAGGTTGTATATGGATAACAAGTGGTCACTATTAATGTTGAACTTCATCATAGGGCTGAGACAATATTTGTCAGATTTCTCCGGTATCCACTTAATATTTTATCTTCATTTCCATACTAAACTCTTGGGAATGAAATCCCTATGGAGAGCATAAACTTGAAGAATGGGAGATTATGCCCTACTTACTTCAGAGCAGTTTCTAAGTAATAATCTTTTTCATGGAAAATTTAATTCTTCTTCCTGTTGTTTGCAATTAATTTTCAATTTTTTTGTCTATATATTAAAAGAATCATAAATATTGCTTTTATAATTTGATTCATTGTTCATTACTACATTATTGGTTTTGTTGTCTAAGTATTTCCATGTTTGCTCACTGGATCATTTTTCAGTTGGATCCCAAGTTTCTCTGTTAATGCCTCTCACCGCGTCTGGTTTGGAAAAACAGAATAAAAAAAAAAAAAATAGTGTATCCTCATCCATCTTTTCCACCTGATCTGGAATGGTGCGAATTCTGCCTCTTTCTCAAAGTCACAATGACTATGAAAGGCTAATAGTTCAAAGTGACCCAGGACATCCAGGTAGCCATGATAGTTTAAGACTTTCACAGTGCTTCAGAAAGTTGCAAGAAAGGTGGGAGAAGTGTGTTGGGACTTACTGTGGGACATTTTGAGGGAGATTGATTAAAATGTGTCTTTTAACATAATACATTTTTAGGGGGGATCTTTTTTTTGAGACAGAGTCTACATATGCAGTTCAGTATGACCTTGAACTCACTTTGTAGTCCAGGCTGGCCTCAAACTCCCAGTGGTCTTCCTGCCTCAGTCTCCTAAGTGCTGGGATTACAGATGTGTGCCACCACACCGGTAGCATAATACATTTTTGAAATTTAAATCTCTCTCTTTTTTTTATTAGACCTTGTATAAATGCACCACAGTTTATGACTAAAAGTCTCTGTGCTTGCCTTGTTTTAAAACTTAACCAACAGAGGCTGGGGATTTAGCTCAGCTACACAGTGCCTGCCTGGCAAGCACAACGTCGTGAGTACGATTCCTGGTACCAGAAAAAAAAAAAAAAGCAAAAAGAAAAATTTGAGCAATTATAAATAAAACTGATATTGTCACTAGTGCAGATATTTCTGAATATATGGTTTCTAAATTATTGGAAAATACTGTGGAGTTTAATTGCCTATCTGTATTACAAGGCTATATTGAGTTTCATAAGAAATTGTCACACAGTCTTCCAAGGTGGTTTTACTATTTTGTTGTATCAAATCCTTAACAGCAATGGTTAATGGTCATTTCTTGAAGAGTCATTTTTGTCCTTGATGATTGATGCCTTAAAGATTTTTTTGCTTTTAAGTTTAAGTGGAAACTTGCACTGTTGATTTTAGTGTTTTTGTTTTCTATTCATGCTACCAATTTTCCTCTAAAACCTGCTTTTAGTGCACCTCACACATTTTGTTAACTTCTAAATTCACTTTTATTTGGTTAATTAAATCAATTTTATATATCTAGTGTATAATATGTATTGTAAAATATTTCAATTTATTTTAGTCTTAATTTTCACAATCATATTATTTACAAATGCACTTTTAATTTCCAATTAAATATTTTTCAGCTATCCTCCTGTTTTTGATATTTAGTCTAATTTAATAATAATCTGAGAAAACTTTTTTATCGTGCTTTCATTGCCCATAATTTACTTTATATTTTGTGTGGTTTTTTTTTTTGGTTTTTCTCTGGTACCTGGAACCGAACTCACGACCTTGCGCTTGCCAGGCAGGCGCTTTGCCGCTGAGCTAAATCCCCAGCCCCTTTACTTTATATTGTTTAATGTTCCTTGAGTGCATGGGAGGAATGCATACACTGCTATTACTGGAACAGATATTCCTCTAAATGTTAATTAGGTCAAGTTGATTGATAGGTCTGGACAATAACCTATTTCCTTACTTATTTTCTGTCTTACTAATATATCAATTATTGACAGAGGTGTTGGAATTTTTATTTATAAAGGTGTATTTACTTATTTATCCTATGGTATCTGTTTTTATATGACATAATTTAATGCTCTATTGTTTGATAATCTAGCTTTTTTTTTGATTAGTGCTAGTATGACATAAATTTTGCCATTTGTTTATTCCTAATCTATATTAGTTTTGTATTTAAATTGGGATATTATAAACAAATAAACATCATGGTCTTTCCTTTTTAAAATCTACTGTAGTAAGCCTTAAGGTTTAAATGATATGTTTAGTTCATTCACTTTAAAGTGGTTGTTGACATATTCGGATTAATTTTAACCATGTTTTAAATTCTCTAGTTTTTGCATTTTTCTTTATTTCTTCCCTACTCCACAATTTATATCTTCTATGTTTTTTATTAATACATGTAGATTGTTGTATTTTTATCTATGTACTTATCATATTAATATATTTTCTTGTTAATTCTTAGGGGTTACCCTTGCTTTTCCAATATATAATTTTACTAAACCTGTGTTCTTATAGCATTACACCACCTCATATAAAAATATATGTTATTTTTCTTTGCTTTCTTCCTTTGGTATGGTTTTCCTTTATTGATGTGGATTCAGATTTTGATCTTTTGAGATTAAATCCTCCCTGAAAACCTCTTTTTTTTTTTTGTTTTTTCTCTGGTACCGGGAACCGAACTCACGACCTTGTGCTTGCCAGGCAGACGCTTTTGACGCTGAGCTAAATCCCCAGCCCCTTCTGAAAACCTCTTTAAGAGAGGATTCTTTAGGTAGATCTGTTGGGAATGAATCTTTCAATCTTTACTTTCTCAAAAAGGCTTTTTTCCTTCATTTTTAAAATATCATTTCATTGACGTAGAATTCAAGATCAGAAGTTCTTATTTTTCCTAATATTTCATTCCTTTCCCTTTTACTGCCTGTACAGTTTCTGAAAACACATCTGATGTAATTGTTTTCTCGGCAATTTTCGAGATACTCAACTGCTTTTCTCCTAGCTTCTTTCAATATACTTTTTTTTGTGATCTTCCATAGTTACACATGATATGATGGGAGATTTGTGTTACTCTCGCTTGATGTTTTCTGAGATTTACAAAACCTACTGTTTGGTTTTTGTAATTAACTTTGAAAAAATTCTCAGTAATTATAACTTTAAATATCTCTTCTGCTGTATTCTTTTTTCTCCTCTGGTAGTCCAATTATATGCCACACATTTTGAAAATAGCCACTGTTCTTGGATGTCTGTTCTGTTTTCTGTTTGCATTTCATTTCAAGCTCTCTGATGCATCCTTAGTATCACTGCCTCTCATTCATACACACTCTACTTATTCTACATAAGTATTATTGTTCTGAACCCTAAACTGTCTGAGCCATTCTCATAGTTTCCACTCCTCTGAATTTCCAATGTTAATTCCTACCTCTATTTCTTGCTCATGCTGCATGCTCACATTTTTGTTTTAAATTAGCTCTTTTTTATATATTTGTTGAGTGCTAATTGTAAGAGGCAACATACCAGGGACTAAAGTTATAGAGAGCAACATCTTACTTTAAAATTAGTTAGGTATGTATGTGTCTGTGTGTGCATATGTATTTGATTAGAGTTGGAATATGCAAGGTTAGAAGGGTAATCACATGAGTGCAAGCTAATGTGAAAATTAATATAAATTAGGAAGAAATCCTATGTAGGCTAGTTATAATGACGAAGATGAGGGCAATGTGTAAAGCGTAATCATTCACGAATAACAATATAAGACAATGATTTAGAGCTGAAATAGAATATAACAGAAGAATGCAATCATATGAAGAATTGAGGTAAAAACAATCCAAAAGGAAGATAAAAATGCAACTATGGATTTAAAAA
This sequence comes from Chinchilla lanigera, assembly GCF_000276665.1. Taxonomy (NCBI): domain Eukaryota; kingdom Metazoa; phylum Chordata; class Mammalia; order Rodentia; family Chinchillidae; genus Chinchilla; species Chinchilla lanigera. The sequence continues at coordinate 20,548,278 of NW_004955433.1, read as the reverse complement.
GAAGAAAAAGTGCACCTGAGTTACTAAAACTGAACAAATGTGGTGAAGCAAGAGAGAAGATGAGATTTTCAGTGTGCTGAGTTAAGATGAAATAAGGACGTGAAAATAAGGTGATTTGCTGGCTTGTATATATATAAACTAGGAATCATGGGGAGACTTTAGGTGTTTGTGGAGGCTGGAATTCTTGTCTCATTCACATTTTTTCAGTATTAGTAAGAGAAATATTCTTACCTGTTACCTCTTCAGTTAGATACCTATATACTATGGTAACTCACATAAAAATGTGAACTTGATTGTAGACTAAATTAATTAATTTGTTTTGAGGCTCCTGCACTGCCTTAGCACTTGCAAACTGAGGAGAAATCAGTAAATGCCTGAATCACAATTGTTTTCTGCTTCCAGCACTGAGAAAGTACTTCTTAGATCATGAGCAAAGAGCAAGACACCTGCTTTGAAAGCGAAGTGAGTTTTGGGAAACATTCCTACTTTGAAGATCATTGCCAACCTTTTCTTTCACTTAAATATATCTTGATGTTTTTGACAGACAGACCACAGTAAGAGGATGATGAAAAAGACATGACAGGGGACTTATCCATCATTATCTGGTGATAGTGGAGGTGTCTTGGTTACTTTATACTGTCTCTTGCTGAGACAAAATATCTGACACCTAGAATTAAGGAAGGAAAGGTTTATTTAGCTTACTGTTTGTAGACCATATAGAGTGACACATGGCGGAGGGTAACTCTTCATGGTGGCCGAAGACAGCAAAAGCAGGAAGAGCGAAAGGGAGGAGTGGTGGCAAACAGCCTCTTTCTCTCCCTTACTATGCAAGGTGTCCGCCCCAGAGGCAGGTGTAGCACTCACACCTATAATCCCAGCATTGGACTATGGATCAATTATAAATCTAGAAACCCACCCCATGACTGCATGAGGATGTGGGGGGACATCCAGACAAAAACCCTGACAGGAGGATATGCCGCTATAGCTGCTCACCTCGTTCCAGATTGACTCCGAGCATCAGCATGTGAGCTGCCTCTTAGCTCAATAAAATTTATGCATGTTGAAATCCAATGAAACTGATGTTTCCAGGAAACAGGACTTAAGAAACTCACTCTTACTCATCAACAGCAAAGAAAATAAGGAGTATTAAATCTAATTCACCATAATAGTATAAAATTGCCTAACATTAGCCCCATTTGGTGAGTTTATTCTTCCATAGTAAGGCAGTTTACTGCCCTAAAAGTGAGCCAATCCTATTTTTAGTGACTATTTGTGGCAAATAATGATAGACCTATATGGGCCTTTTAAACTACACAGTTAAGAACCAACATTAGTGTGAATTGTTTTAATTTAAAAACAACTTTATTGTAATGAGTCTGTTTTGAGAAATTATACATTTCAGTATTTTGAGGACAAAATTTCCCCTGCCATCATAGATATTTTCTATATCTGTCACTTTATGGGGATCTTTATTCCTTTTTGTAGTATCCTGGCTGATAAGTCACAGATATCTTCCAATATGGGCCAACACAAATAAAAAATATCCTGGTGAGATTGTGGAGTCTCCAGATGTTCTGGAAATTGCAGTGGCATTCGGAAGGATGAAGTTCCCACTTGATTGGGGGTAAGATGTATAAAATGTCAGATTGAAAGGATGGTGGTGCAATCATCAGGGTGACAGAAGAATCAGCGATGGCTTTGAACTCAGGCACATCTGGTTCAACTTCTGAAAACTCATATTGTTAATTATGCAAGCCAAATTTGTGGAGTTTTTTAAGAGCTTCACAAACAAAATAAAGCACAATAAAGCATAAGCCATGTTTACTTGATCATTGTTAAGAACAACAGATACTAATATTATTTTAAAATTATAATGTTCATGTAAAAATATATCATAACTAGCATTGTCAACAACATTGTTAGTTTTGGTGCATCATCATTGATTTTTAAAAGTGAGTTAACTGAATGAACAGGATCTTTTGAAGTAGTGAAAAATGACCAGAAGTGCCCAAGGGAACATTTAAAAATCGTATAATTTATATCATACAGTGCATGAATTGGAAACATGACTTACATCTCTTGTGAAGTTCCAAAATCCACAAGACCCTCCATACAGATAATTCTTTTACATTTATAAAGCACCTTACTGTCCTTTAACCTGCTATCTTTATACTGTGGTATGACCAAAAATTAAAATATTTGTTTTCCTTGATTATACCATATACGAACAAGAATAATATTGTCCTTGTTTTAAATATAAGGAAGTTGATATTTTGAAACCAAACGATGAGATATAATCACACATTTTGCTTCGAAGAGTAGCAAAAATTCAGTTGAAGAGTCCAGAGAATTTCCTTTCACACTTGGGCCCAAGGTCTTCTAGGCAATATAACCTCTTGCCAAGTGTAGGTTATTTGTTGCTCCATTGACTCCCAAAGGCTTTCTGAATATGTCAGCTCCTCATACTCAAGACAGAGAGGAACTCATGTGTGAGACAGTCTGTGTGCTCCTGACACTTTAAAAGTCCCTCAGGTTTCAGTAGCCTATTGTCATCATACAGAGAAAACAATGTAGATATCATTTAGGCAGGAAAATTAGCAGCTTTAACCTGAGCAAAATAATGAATTCGGTTTTAAATGTTTATTAAAAAACCTAAACTCTTGAAAACTGTCTAATTAGCAGGTGAATGTCACAGGGCTCTAATAGGCTGTCATTCTACCCTGGTTGCACAGATAGTACAAAAATGTGACAATGGAAGCTGCATATCATCCTAAGTGCCCTGTTTCTATAGTCTTTGTTATAATAATCAGGCGATCTAGCAGATCACTTAAGGGAGAATAGGTAAATTGTCTTGGGAGCACATCAGCAAAGGACCTACTTTTCAAAATAGAGAGATTTCTCCAATAGCTACATGAGCCATGAGGTCTCTGTACTCATATTCCACTTTAGGACATATTTTTCTGGTAAAGAGTAGGAAAATAGATTGCCTCAGACTTGCTGACAATTAAGACCATTTTAAGAGCTAGAAGGCACTAATGAGCTATAAAGAAAATCTAAGAGAGGAAAAAGTTACACTGACTTCCATCAGTCCCTTAAATGCAACTTATTAATCTGAAAGGGAAAATGCAATGATTCCATTTTTCCCCACAAATTTATTGCCTGGTAATGTACCTTGCGTTCACCATTAGAATGGTCGGATTGTGACTTTGCTTTTAGGTGAGCAGTGTGCTGCAGTGCTTGAGGGGCTGTTTGGAATTTGCCTCCAGGAAGCACGAATGTGGTAGCCAAATGATGAGGTTCACAATACCAACCCATCACACCAAGCATATTGCACCTGGAGTTCTCGCGCATAAGTTCACAACACTCTTGGCTACCCCTGAAATCTGTTTTCAGGTAGTAGTTGTCTAGCTTCTTACAGGAGCAACATAAACAGTCCATTGTCTTGGCTTATGTTATAAAAATTTTTATTTCTTGCCCAAAGGCATCTTTGCTATGTATAGGTGGGACCGTCATAGATAAATGCTGTGCAAAAATTTATGTGCAAACTAAAAATTATGAGCTTATGGAGGCCATCTTGGCCAATGAGAACAAGATCTGATGAATAAATATATACTTCTGTTTTCTCTCAGAAAGTAAATTTTCACATTCACTAAGAAAAATGGCCCACTGAGAGTGATGCTCTAGTCTTTATTTTAATTGGCATTTACTGCTTCTCTCTGTCTCTTATCATGTCTGTGTACCTATTCCCTGATGACGTATTACCAAATAAACTACCTTCATCCAACTTTCCTTGGGCCCAAGAGCACAACATTTACTTTAAGCGCTTGATGCACAGGGTGTGATCTGTGTGGCATTGGTATTGTTATAACCTGGAAACTGTTCAATGCTAGGAACATTCCAAACTTTCACAATCTCCATCTTCATCTCATTAAAAACCAAGGGGCTACCTTGAAGTTCAAATGCCACAGAATTTGTATGCATCACAGCCTAGTCAAATTAATGATATAAGTTAAGCAGACTGATTGTAGAGCTACAGTGAACCCTGAAAATTTTCAATTGCAAAACATGCACCTTGTGCTGCTTAAAAGATAATACACACAACATATAAAATGTGTATCATACAATAATACAGTTGCTTTTTTAGCAAATTTTTCTCTATGTGGAGGATGAAGCTGAGTTTCATAATCTTTGAAACACTTTGTGGGCCAACCAAAGACATGTAAACATTAGATTTATCTTACAGGCTCCTATTGGTGCCCTTGTCTCCAGTTATTTAAGTTACTGTATTTAAGAAGCGCCAAGCACTGAAGGAAAATCAGCAATAGACAGTCTTGATAATCCACAGGTATACTTTTGAATCCTAATCTTTTTGTTTTCTTAACTTACCTCCCCTTTCTACTTGTATATGATTTCTTTTCAGTTCCATTCTCATGGATTTTTGATTTATCTTTATGGGCATGAAATATAGTTTGATCTATCAGACTGCAGCAATTCAACTGTCTTTTTTCCCTCATTCAGTAGCTTTTGAGGATAAGGATATCATAAAACCCACCGGAAGCAACCGTGGCCCCACTTGCTCAGATCTTCTAAGTTTTTCTTGAAGATCAGGAATAACTTGGGTCTTGAGATGAATGTATTGTCATTATAATTAACATCATTGCTTATAAACTGTGTACATTTTGTCATTTTGGAAATGATTGAGTTAAAAATAATTATTACTCAACAAATATATTCTTTTATATGCATACAAATATATATATGACATACATATGACAGCATAATGAAAATTATCTAAAACAAGATGACCACATAAAAATAGAAATAAGATGTATAATTTTTTTTAAAATTTATTTTAAAAGCAAAAGAAGGAAAAAATAAGATGTATAACTTTTAAAAAATCAATTTTCCCATTTTGGAAGAAAAACAATCACTGGATCAGGTTACTACTTACAATGTTTTAATTTTGGGTTCTTATTCATTACAAAAAAGTGTATTCTAGTCTTATTCATGACAAAAAAATGACACCATGGTGAGATTATTTCCCCGTTTGATTTTGATTATGAATTTTGGTGTGAGAATGTAAGCAATGTGGCTTCAAATGCATGGCGTCTAAGGATTCTACACTGAGCCTTGTGAGTTGAAGATGCACACTAAGAATTAGGAAATCAATACTTAGTAAAATAATTTAGAAAAAAAACAATAAATTTTTGCATTTGAAAATTAACTTGGTTGTTTGTCTCTCCTGATAAAATTGGTTTTGCTCAAGGCCTACCGTGCAGAGGAGGCCTTAGGGAAATAAAGTGGTGCATTTTTCATTGTCTTCAAATCTATTTTCTGCTTGAATGGAGTTACCATTAAATTTAAAGCAAGAAAATCATTTGTTGATGGAAATCTTAGCATAAGAAGCATGGTCGAAAGTTCCACTGTCTTCTGGATGTAGAATTTTATGCACTCAGGTACATATATTACTATCCAAATAAACACCAGGAGTTTGATTTTATGCACCTTGATCACCTAACCTATAATCCAATAACAGGAGATTATTTTATTTTATTTTATTTTTTTAAATCAGGGTCTTTTTATGTAGCACAGGATGGCCTTGAAATTACTATGTAGCCCAGGCTGGTCTTGATCTCTTATGGCAATCCTCCTGTCTCACCCTCCCGAGTGCTGGGATTACAGGCGTGAGCCACCATACCCAGCACAAGAGATGATTTTAAGAGCACAAATAATGCTATTTATTGTAATCTAGTAAAACAAAGAGCCCTGCCCTTTGGATTTAAGAGATCTAATTTTGAATCTTTGCTCTTATGCTTTATGTACTCTTGGGTAAGACACTTAACATGTGAGATAGGCGTCTGAGACCATGCAGGGTGGTACATCAGTTTAGCCCATGTTACTCCAGAAGTTGAGAATGGAGAATCCTTAGACCCCATGCATTTGAAGCCAGCACAGGAAACATAGACAGACCATAGCTTTAAAACAAACAAAAACAGACACAAAATAGTTGTCTGACTCATATAACTGATGACATTTTCTTCTGTTAACATTCTCTTAGTGTGTCCAGACACAGATAACTATTACCAGTGAAAAAATTGAAATTTTCTTCAGTTTCCAGTATTGTACACTACATGTTCACAATCCATGCTATGTCCCTCTTAGCCCATAACATTTTGTTCAACAAGTTCTGCAACTAGTAGTTTACAGAACATAAATGGAGAGTGGCCAACATACATCCGAGTCTTCATTCATGTAATGAAAAGATCCATCTCTAATGGATCTATAAACTATATTTTTGAGAATTAGTAGTTAATAATTTTTGATCTTTCTCCCTCTTAATTGAATTAAATATAGTATGCATTAAATATGTGTAATATATTTTAAAAAAGGATTATCTCTACAAACTTCTAGGTTTGGAGTTCTCTGATTAAAAGGAAGATGGGTAGTACTTCATTATATAAAAGAAAAAACAACATCTTCTTTATCTATTCCTCCATTGATGGGCATTTGGACTGTTTCCAGGATTTAGCTATAACAAATTGTTCTGCTATAAACATGGGTACACATATGCCGCTGTGGTATGATGTTTTTCATTCTTTTGAGAAGACACACAGAAGGGGAATAACTGGGTTAAATGAGAATGCTAAGCCTAGCTTTTTGAGGAATCTCTACACTGATTCCCACAGTGGTTGCACTAATTTATACTCCCTCTAACACTGAAGAAATGTTCTTTTTTACACCTAGTCCTGCAAGTATTTATTATTTGTTGGTTTCCTGATGGTAGCCATTCTTTCTGGGGTGAGATGAAATCTCAGTGTTTTTTTAATTTGCATCTGTCAAATGACCAATGACATTGAACATTTTTTCATATAATGGAGCACTACTCAGCCATAAAGAGGATATACATGAGACATTTATAGTAAAATGGATGCAGCTAGGAAGGAAGGCCTTCAAATGGCAGAATTTATTTCCTGGAGGAAGAGGACACAGGTCCTGAATGGCAGAAACAGGGAGACTATGTGAAATGTACTGATCAACAGAGATCATAAAAGGATCAAAGGACAGAGAAGTCAGCTACCACAGAGAGGCACCACACATATCTGCCAAAGGGGCTCCATGGATTGTATTTTCATGAGGAAACAATTTGAGACCAGAAAAAGAACTACCAGAAAAGATGTGAAACTGGTGACATTCAGCGAGGAAGTCAGGTCTTTCTCAGTATTTGGACTGAAAAAATTTATGATTCGTAGACCACTGAGTATACTACACAGAGGAATAATTCTAGATTAAAGCACTGATCTATTTTCACATAAGAAGTTATGAAAGTAAAGCCTGGAAGCACTAAACCATGAAGTTACATAACTGCGTCCCTGAACACAGTTTAAAATATTTATAGTCAGGGGCTGGGGATATAGGTCAGTGGCACAGTGCCTGCCTAGCAAGTGCAAGGTCGTGAGTTTGATTCCTGGTACTGGAAACAAACAAACAAACAAACAAAATTATAGTAACAAAAAATCCAGTAACAACATAAAAGATTCACAACATAAGGTATACAAAAGATAGCCAGACTTAACAAAAGAAAGAAAGTAAGGAGGAGAAGGGAAAGGAGGAGGAAACGAAGGAAGGAAGGAAGAAAGGAGAGAAGGAAGGACGGAAGAAGGAAGAAAGGAAGGGAATAATACCTAAAATCCTACAATGAGAAGATAAACTGAAATTAATGTAGACGGAACACAGTATTAAAACTCATAGAAAATAATTTGAAAGTGCTTATTATAACTACAATTTAGTTATGTGTCCAAATATAAATGAACACATTGATGGTATAAAATATAGGGATTAAATTTATAGAGATTAAAATTATGATACAATGTGTAAAATACACACCCAGTAATGTTTATAAAAGATATTACAGAAAAAATAATAGTGGATTTGAAGATAAAACAATGGGCATTATCAAAAAGTTAACAGAAATGTAGAATTGGAATAAAATCTTTAGTGTGTTATAAATTATGTTCCCGTGACAAAATATATGTGAAGTTATACCTGCAGAGGTAGGACGAAGACATAGAAAATGTACTTTAAAAAATAAATGCTGCTAAATTTTAACCCGCATTAAAATGAAAAGCAAGTTGAAGAAGCACAATGAGCCCCAAGCACACTACTAAGGCCCATCATAATGATAATGCTCAAAATTAGCAGTGAAGAGAAAACCTTAAGTATAACCAAATGTGATGTGTTTTTATCTTATTAAGAGCAAGAGCAAAAAGCACACTACTAAGGCCCATCATAATGATAATGCTCAAAATTAGCAGTGAAGAGAAAACCTTAAGTATAACCAAATGCGATGGGTTTTTATCTTATTAAGAGCAAGAGCAAAAAGCACAAACAGGAGGTAAAAATACTTCAGATCATTTCATTTCTTGCAGCAAGTAAGGAGGCTCACTGGAATCATAAACAGTGCTACCCCTGAACAAAAGAAACTGGACATTTTAATTGAGGATGCAGTATATGTTGACACAGGAAAGTATATCTAGAGGTGTATACATTTAAGATCAGGCTAAGCTTAGGGGAACATTTTGGGCATGCTCTCTTTCAGGTCAGAGATCACATATTCAGAAGATAAAGATGACAGACAGGAACGCACGTGGGCATTTTCAGGTCAGTGAAGCATAGCAAATTTATTCTAAGTTGCCTCAGAGAATGAGTCAGAGTGACATGGTGATTTTGTTGACACCGGACAAGAGATAAAGAATTTTATTTGAATAAAAGAAAGAAAAGTTTTGAAGGCACATTAAAACTTTTAATGTAGGGGCAGCTAGGTCCTCCATATGTGTAGGAGTTTGCCAAAATGGCCACATATCTCTCTCAGCAGCTAAGAACACTGCGCATTAAGCAAAAATGTATACATTTATAAAGTCAAATGTACAATATACATACTCTATATATGTATGTATATGTATATATTATATGTATATATTATACATATACAATGTATAATTATGCCTTATATACACATATATTTACATATACATATTTACATGTACACATATATATTTATGATAGCAAAAATTTGTTGGCAAGAAGTGAAGGGTAGTATTAAAGAGATCAAAGAGTAAAACTGACTTTAGAATTCTTTATCTATATTATGCTAACACAAAAAGGAAGTTGATATTAATATTAATTAGTATTATACAATGCTGATATTTGACAACATTTTTCAGAACAAAGATGTTATCATCAACTCAGATGGTTATTCCATAACTATAAATGGTCAATATTTGAAGAGAACACAACCACTGTAAACATTTATGTTCCTAGTGACAACTTTTCAAATACAGATGCTCTTTCACTTACAAGGGGATTACATCCAACTAAACCTATCATAATATTAAAGTACCATAGGTTGAAAATGCCTTGAATATAGCATGTAACCTGCTTTACAGCACAGCTTAGGGGCATAATGCCACGTAGAATATCAGCTGTTTACCCTCATGATGAACAGATTAAAAAGTAGCTGCGCCACATTGTGTTGCCCAGTATTTCCAGGGATATTGGGGAGCACATTCACAGCCTGGAAAAAGATTAAAATTCAAACCTGAAGCATTTTTTCTATGAATGCATATTGCTTGAATGTCATCATAAAACCCAAAAAATCTTAAGTGGAACTATAACAAATGAGGAGCCATCTATATATGAATCAAAAGCTGATTTAAAATGGCACAAAGATGCCCATACCCTTCTTTCAATAATTGATGTGACAAATAGAAAAATCAGTTAGTATTGGAAGATTTGAACAGCACTATCCACCATTTTGATAGAATAAACATTTATAGAACAGTCTTCACTAAACTATGAAGGAGCTGTACCCATCAAACTCCAAGATAAAATTCTGAATAGTAACTGACAAGTAGACAAAAAAGCTACAATTGTTATTCTAGTGTCTCCCTGCATTTATTATCACATGCTTATATTTCTGATGTAATTTATTAGTTTGCTTCCCCTCAATTTTCCTTTTGAATTCTTCTTCTGCTTATGTTTCCAAGAATACTCTTCTAAATTCTTTGTTTTCAGATCCTGCTGAATGGATTTGGTGCAGAACCAAATCCTGCACATTTCATTCCTCTATCTCACTCAAGGTCTGATTACATTTCCCATAGACACAGTCCACTCTACTGAATAAATTATTCTCATCAAGATCTTTTCATCACTGTTCACATTTCACCTTGTTGCCATGAAATTTTTAAAGGTAAATTAGTATTTGAGTACATTTAAGCCAATTCAACATGATTTATGTTGAGTCAAATATAACCCAAGTCCATTACTAAGATCAAGAGGTAAAACATCTAATTTCAAAAGAAAAGTTTATGAGCAATGGTTTTGATGCTTACTAGGTGAAAAAAAAAGGAGAAAGGCATCATTTTGCTTAAAATCTTAGGGTGTTGTAAAGTGAGATTAATTATTTAAAATTAAATGTACAAAAGTGTAAATTGATCACCATACTCTGACAGACATTTAGGTTTGTGTGTAAAAATGCATGTCTGCATGCTGTCTTGCCTCATGTGACAGTACTTCTGTCAATGACAAACCACATAAATGACAGTGGTCTCATAATAGTATGTGATTAAAAATCCTATCACCGTAGAATATCATATTTACATGCTTGTGGTGATACTGGTGTAAATAAATCCACTGAGCTGCCAGTAATCTATACAATATGCATAGTGTATTACACTGAATGATAAAGTGACTGAGTGAGTGGTTTAGGTACTTGCAAGACTGTACCATTTATTGCTATTTTGAAGTGTCTTTTGCCTATTAAAAATAGTTTAGTATACAACAGTATGTGGTATTAGGCCAGAAGAAGCCTCACAAAGGTTTTACTTACCACATCACTTGATTTCATTTTATTGAGTTTGACTTAATTTTGTGTTGTTTTGTTGACCTAAAAAGTAGGATACATACATATGCATGCATATGTAATACACACTCCATATAACCTAGGCATGCAATAGTTACATCATTATGGTATTTATATTTATGTAAATATGCACTGTGTTGCTCATATAAGAGTGAAATAGCTTAACAGTACATCTTCAAATGCATTCACATCATTAAGTGATGTATAGTATACAGTGGTATATAGATAGATAGAGATATGAATCTAGACATATGTACATGGATACACTGAATGAGTCCAAGTTCAGTCACACCAGATTGCGGGTTCTTGTCTGAAACATTTTATTTCTCCACCTTCAATCACTATAAAAATAAAACACCAATAATAACTTTTGCTTCATTGCCTTCAGGGATTGCTATAAAGGGTAGAAGGGAAAAATGATATGGATGTGATTTGAAAATATGTTCATTTTTTTCTTTTGTGCATGAGTGACTCTTTGGTAGATCTGAAGTGGAATGAAGGTAGTGAATTTTAGTTATACAGAAACATCATGTTAGATTATATTAAGTAAATTGCTCACAGTTTGTATGTCAGTATGTGGGTCCTTATCCCAGTCTTTCTCTTATTGCTTGGAAATTTTACTAACCCTTTTTGTTTGTGCATTTTAAGTAAATTTATTGACTTCTCTAATGTTTAGTTTGAACAAGAACTGAGTAGAGAATGTAATAATACCTTCAGAAATATTTGTAACAATTAAACAAAGTAATGTAATACATCTGTAAGACCCACACATACACAATCTCAGATTCTTCAGATATATATATAAAGGAAGGCAAAATAATATGGAAAAGTGAACAATCTGGTATATTTGTTTGTTAACAATAGACTCTTAAGTCATTTCATAGTACAGTATTTATTTCTCTGTTGTTACCAAGGGACCTTTGACAACATATGGAGATATGGTTGTGTCACCATCTGGCAACTGGGTCCTAGTGACATCTGGTAGGTACATGTTACAAGATGCTTTCAAATGCTCAAATGCAGCCAAGGTGTAATGACATACACCTGTAATCTCTGCACTCAGGGGAGCTGAATCAAAAGGATTGCAAGTTTGAGCACAGTATGGACATCTGAGTAACTAAATGATTCCCTGTCTCTCTCTCTCTCTCTCTCTCTCTCTATATATATATATATATATATACACACACACACACATATACATATATATACATGTATATATATGTATATATATATCTATACACGTGTATATATATGTATATATATGTATGTATGTATACACACACACACACACACACACACACTGGGGATGTCTGGAGATATAGCTCAGTGTGAAGGCTGTGCTTTTGTTCCCAAGGAGGTCCTTCATACACACACACACACACACACACACACACACACACACACAGGTATAAGCATGGCCCCCACAATAAATTATTATATCAATGGTTCAGAAGTGGTGAAGATATGTAGCAATGAATACATAAAGCAAAGACATGAATTATATCCCTTAAATATGTGCACGTCTAGCAAATGAGAAGTTTGTGTTGAGACACACACAGAGAGAAAGTAGAAGTAAATATTCCTCAATTTCTTTTTCTTTCTACCTCCTTTTCTTTCCTATTTTTCTAAGCACATTTCTCTAGCTTTTGTCTGGCTTAGTGGTCAGCAGGGTCCAATAATGCAGCCATATCTCACGCAGAAGCTCTGCCTACTCTCATACTAAAGGCAGCACGCTGTGCGGTGTTGACTGTGTTGACATTACTCCTGATTCATTTTTATCTTTTATTTTTCCTTGGAAGATACTTACATTATTTCTTACAGGCTTCCTGTAAGTGCGCCTGCATGAACTATATCAATATATGGGCTGATTTTAGGTAAATATTGTCTGTTCTCAGTTTTGAGTCCGAGTCCTAAGTGCACTAACAGGATCATAACTTCTAATGCGATTGGCACAATCATGCATTTCCTGTGTAAGACAGATTTGCCCAAGTGTAAAAAAAAAAAGGAAGGATCACTTCAAAATATGCCAGAGAAATTCACTTCTTACACCCAGACTGTTAACAGTTTCTGTTGGGCAAGATGGACCCTTCCTGCAATGCCTCATCCCTTACTGCAAACTAAGGAATTATTCCTCCCACAAAGTATTCATTGCTGTATGGCACCACACATACAAATAGAAAAGCACAGAGACCAGGGTCAATGCTGTAATTTGTTTATTTATTGTTTATTTATTTAGTTTTGGTACTGGGAATTGAACTCATGACCTCAGGCTTTCCAGGTAAACCCTTATGCCGCTGAGCTATATCCCCTGCTCAGTGCTGTAATTTAGCAAGAGGCCACATGGAGGACAGGAGCACAGGTGTACAGATGAGAACAGTAGGAGAGTGAGCCTGGGAAAAGAAGCACAAAAGTCTTTTAAGGAATGCTTTAGGCAAGGAAGTCACTGTCATTTGTTCATTTTAAATATTTCACGGCGTAGTAGGTCAGGGTCAAGACCCACTAGCCTTAAGGTGAGCACTCGGAAAGTTTGCTCTGCTGAGTTTATTCATACATGAGTGGTTAGGACAAAACAATTGACTTCACTTTGTTCTTAGGGTAAAAGCCAAAGTGGTTTATATGATCTGTAAAGCTAGCTTTCTTTCAATACTTTCCAGTTTTCCTCCAAAGCTGGTTCCTTTACTTCTCTTCCTTCAGCTAAAATTTTCCTTTGTAAAGCTCCTTATGTCCATTTTTCAGATATTAGTGTAGAATTCACTTTATTAAGGGCATCTTTCCTCCTCCCTAGTGTAGCAAAGGTAGCTCACATTTAAGTACGTATGACTCTTTTAGCTATATTACAAGTGCTGTAGCTATTTGATAAATCTCTTACAGAATTGTGAAGTCTGTTGTAAAGATAGAGACTCCAGCAATTTTAGCTCATCAATATCTCCACTGTTATACACAGCACCTGAGATATAGAATGAATATATATATATTCATTCAAGTATAGAAATTCATTCATTCAGTAAGAAATTCATTCATTCAGTAAGAAATTCATTCATTCAGTAAGAACATATATATTCATTCATGTATAGAAGTATAGATGAATATATATATATTCATTCATTCAGTAAGAAATTATGGAATACTGAAATAAACGGATGAATTTATAGAAGTCTACACATTTTCTGTGTTTCCTTGTGCCATTCTAGGCATGGACACACAGGACAAAATATAGAAGCCATACTTTGTGGAAATATCTCACAATTCAGTATGGATGTTGATATTTGAACATGCAAAGGAAAATGAATATAAAAGTGACTAAATAATGCTATATACAAGGGAAAACATATATACCTGTTTGTGCCCAGTGCCATGTCCACAAGAGAATAAAGTACATTATCATCTGCCAGCTCCCATTTGCTCACCCTGTCCTATTCAAACCACTTTCTGCATGTCTTGTTTGTCTTCTAAGCAGAAGAAAATGTGGTTAATCCTTTGAACTGCCATTGGGTGTGCTTGAAATCTCTTTCTCTATCCTTCTGACAATTAGTATTCATTCACTTCTTTCATTAGGGAAAATTTTCAAAATGACATCTTCTTCAAACACCATGATTTCAGTACTCTTCTGTGTGGCATGTTTAGAGAATTATATTCTTTTACTTTTAATAACACTTAGTGTTAGTTTAGAAATATTGCTTATCCTTTTTTCTTCCTTTTATTTCTTCTAGAATGAAAGCACCATGATGAGAGAGCAGTGTCCTTTTCCTGTCTTTTTCATCATATTTTCCCTGACATCTCAATAAGAATCATGGCCTGGGAGACTACATGCTGATGTCTTCTCAATGAGTATATGGATTTAGAAAGGACAGATATCTACTTGAATTTGGTATCACAGAGTGAGAATGGTTTTGAATCCCAAGGAAGAAAAAGAAATGATATTTTGTGTCCCTAAGACATGAGGGAATTCTGGTGCATTTGCAGAATTTTTTTCCCTGAAAGTTCTTGTGTGTCTTCTTCCAGGGTGAGAGACAAGGGTACAGAAGTGTAAAGGTGAGAGGAAGGCAGCTTATGTTATGACTCCTAAACTACAGAATTCATTTTATCTTCCTTAAACAGTAGAAAATCACAGACATCATTAGTAAATAAAATTATGCATTTTGCACTTTAGGTAGTAAGATAAAGTGGCTACAAACCAAGAATCCAGCTAGAACACTGTTGCCCAAATCTACAGAATAGTTTTAAAGGATACGCTAGATAACTTTCAGTTTGTGTGTTCTTCAAAGTATGGATCGGGAAAATTAATTTTATAATTAGCACTAAATAAACCTATTTCTCATTTATTATTTTATTTCTTATTAAAATTGTTATTGTACCTAATAGATTTTTGTTCTGAAGGTTTTTATAATTATAAATTGACAATATTTTAAATTCATAAGTTCTTAAGTGACATGTTTTTTTCCAATTTTGTAAATGTGGAGAAACGTAAGAAGAAAAAGAAATACGAATGATCAGAGATATTTTCTTAAACCTGTTCTATTTAATATGCATGTTATCAAAGGTTAAGCTATCTAAATGCATTCATAAACACAGGATAAATGCAGACCAAGAAAACACGGATAGAAAAACTACAGCTAAAGGAAAGGAGGCCAAGAGAAGGTTAGCATTACCATAAGAGACTTACACAGGATTATAGGAAGCCCTTCATAAAGGAAACTGTGATATTAAAATTAGAAGGACTGGCAGCTAACAGAGCAACAAGGACAATCATGAAACCAAAGATGGTGATTCAAATATACCAACAGAATTCAAATAGGAGAATATTAAGCTAAAATTAGCTAAATAAAGAAAAGCAAACACTGCATGATCTCACTTCTAAGGAGAATCTAAAAAAATCAAATATATAGTAACACATGGTAGAGTACTGGCTAGGAGAGGCTGGAGAGGAGACAGAAAAGAGTAAATACTGGTCAAATTATATGGGTTTATAATTCAAAAGACCCATAAATCCTGGAAACCTTAAGTGCAGGTGGTGACTATACCTACTAATAATGTTCTTGGGATTTGATAAGAGAAGTTCTCAAGTGTTCCTATTGCCCATTACACACGCATCCATGCTAGCTGGATGAGGTGACAGATAAATTAGCAACCCCTATTGTGTTAATAATTTAACATTGCATGAATATGTTGCAACACATATTATATACCTTAAATATTTACACTTCACAATAAACACATATACCAAAACAATGTGCAGTATTTTTTTTTAAATTTGTTAATCATAAGCTAAGAACGCTGGTGGTGGGGGGATCAAACCAGGGGACTCAGGCAACACAGACCACAGTTCAGCTACTGGTTCTTGGTACAAGAACAAAGCTGAGTGTGACTTTTTATTCCTTTCCCTAGAATTTGTTCCCCTTATTTATTAAAAGAAGGTATTGGTCTTGATGCTTTATAAAATCAGAGGTCCCTGCCTCCTAACACACTTCAAAGTTGTAATGGATGTCTTAAAACCACATTCAATATTCTATAACTCATAAAGGAATTTTAAATTTTCTCATGACAGTGCTATAGCAGGAATCCATGACATCAAGCTCCTTTTGAGGTCTCAAAATATGACTCATTGTCACTTTGCATTGTTAATGGTGTTGATTAGTGACTATATATCTGTGTTCATTACAACCATTATTACTGCCTCAAAATGATTTATTTTACAAATAAAAGTTTTTCAAACCAAAGAGGAAACATAAATAATTAAAGTAATACCTAACACACAACCTTAGATCTTGAGAACTGAATGATGGATGGAGAGAATTCAGCCCTTTAGATGGTTTTTCTCTTGGAACTTAGTGAAGAAAAACAATACAGTTTTCTTCATTGGCTAGCGGCAAGAAGCACCTGCAGAATATTACTTCAGCAGAGCCGTGAAGAGTTAATATTGTAAAGCATTAATTTGTGGAAGGACAATAATTCAACTAGACCTCCTGGAGCTATTTGTCTTCCTTTCCTGGGAAGTTTTCTATAAACAGTGAATATATGCTTTTGGTATGATGGGATTGCTCTGTGGATATTTCTTACACCTTGGGAACTAATTTGTTAACTTTACGCATGAGATAAAATATGCTATTTTTGAAAGTTTTCATTTTCCCAGAGTGATAGGGGACAAAAAATAAGCGATGTTTCCGCATTCTAGTTACTTGCCAAAAAAAGCTACTTTCCTATTCATAGAAAATAATTTAAAGCATGTAGAAATGTGGAACTTTGGGTAAAAAAGCTTGGAATGTTTATCTAGGACATTATAGGATACTATTTTAAGAACAGTTACAACCTGAGAAACTGGAAAAGTGTAGAGTATGATAATTAACCATGATAGTTAACCAATTGTATCAAATTAAGAAACGCCCAACTAGATTAGATTAGCATAGTCCTGGGTCTGGCTGAAGAGATTTACTGAAGACAGAAAACCCACCCGCAGTGTCAGTGGCACCAGCCAATAGGCATTTGTCTGAACGATATTCAATGGAAAAGAAGTAAAGCTCATTTTTGTTTCTTCAAAAGAGCTCTAGTCTTCACCTTCACCTTTGACTGTGTCTCCTGGCTTCCAGAGCAGGGGCTTCTTCAGCCCTCTGCTATGGACTTGCACAGAACATTACAGTGACCTCCAGGCTGTCTATGTGACTGCATCCTTTGCATCTCCATCACATTGACAGCCCTTTTTTACTCTTCCAAATATGAGTCCACACTCTGAGATTATAAACCTACCGTGTAAGTGTTTATACATATACATATATATATATATACATACACACACATAAGTATATATATGTGTGTGTGTGTGTGTGTGTGTGTGTGTGTATCTTCCATTAAATTCATTCATTCAGTCAGCACTGACTGATATGTGAAGAGTTATGTGTTGCCCTCTGAAGGATGGCCTAATATTAGGCTTGCAGAATTGCAGAGTGGGCTTTGCCAAAACAGTTTCTGCCTTATAGCTGTATACTTAATTGTTACTTGGGCACTCCTTCACTGGCAGAATGTCCCTATTTGAATAATATTCTACACATTCAGTCAGTTTAAACTAGTTCAGGTCCACGATCCCAATAATTTCAAGTTTCTGCAGTTTCTATTTCATGCTTTAGGTGCATCCAATTGAGGCCATCTTTTCTTAATTTGTGACTTCTGTCATGGTGCTTAACTCTACCTCTCTGTTTTACCTGCTTCTGATTTCTCACTTTTGAGAACTGGATTGATATATCCTATCTGGACTTGTGAATGGCTTTAAAAACAAGAAAGAAAAGAAAGAGAGAGAGAGAGAGAGAGAGAGAGAGAGAGAGAGAGAGAGA
>NW_004955433.1:20505972-20529938 GCF_000276665.1 Chinchilla lanigera | reverse complement strand
AAGAAAAAGCAAAAGAGAAAACAATGATTACTCTCTCTTGAAAAATTTAAAGTTCTGTTCTGATTCCACTACATTGTTCCCTTGGATTAGATCTCATCACTAACTGTCAAATATAACTGTGTTTTGGACACTAATTTCTGCCTATTTTGGACCAAATTTTTTTGTTTTCATTTACTTTTTGAGACAAGGTCTTGCTATATAGTTCAGTCTGGCCTTGAACACACTATGAGGCCCAGGCTGGGCTTAAATTGAGGTGATCCTCCTGCTTCAGCCTCGCCAGTGCTGGGATTACAGGTGTGTGTCACCACACTTGGCTCCATAATTTTCTTGTTAGTGCTTTTTAGTGGAGAAGACAGACTTTGGCTCTAGACTCTGAAACTGATTTATTTCATCAGTTATGTACCTATTGACCAGCTGTATAATACTAGACCATCATCAATTTCAAGTAATTTTTTATTCTCTTGACTCTGAAAGAGGATAGTGACATGTCTTGGTTACTTTTCTCTCATTGTTGGGACAAAATACCTGACACTCGAGAATAAAGTAAGAAAGGTTTATTTAGCTCACAGTTTGCAGAGGTTTCAGTCCATACTCAGCTGGCTCCAAGGTAGAGTGGCACATGGCCACACCTTCACATAGAGGAGTTACACTTCATGGTAGCAAAAAACAGCAAAAGCAACAAGAGGAAAAGGAGGAGCAGCATCAGTGAGGGCAAGCCTGTTTCCCTCCCTTATACTGTATGCAAACTACCCACCCCAGGGCAAGTGTAGCACTCACACCCATATCCCAGCATTGGATAATGCATCAATCATAAACTCTAGAAGCCCACTTCATAACTGCATTAATCTTTTGGGCAAAATCCAGACACAAACCATACATGATGTGTGAATGTTTTGAGAAAAAAAAAAAACAATAAAAGCGTGGTCCAATTGCTTAACATAGCAGATGACATATAGTAGATATTGATAAACTGTTATTTTCCACTGTTCCTAATGTAAAATTGCCAGATAAAGAAAAATACACCCGAGAATTGACATGTGATTGCTAAAGTCAAAAGATTTTCTTGACCTAACATATGAGAGTACAAGAAAGTTGCCTAACATATCAAATACTATGGTTGGAAACTGATGTTTTCTTCTTATGGTAACATTTCCCCAATGTTGTATGTTTGAGAGCCTTGGAGTGTACATAAACATGAACACAGTTGAATGGCTTAATAAGGAAACTTTACTAATGTAATCAGGCACATGATATTTGTGTAAGATATTGTTTGCATTCTCTTTTCTTCAGAACAGAAGGGCTCATTATAGAATTACTCATTATGGAAGACTTATGAATGAGAATAACAAGTATGATTCCTTCTAAAGCAGACACCCAGCCAGATGCAGGGCACACAGCTGCAAACCCAGGACTTTGGGAGCATGAGGCAGGAGGATCATAAACTTAAATCCTGCCTGTTCAACTTAGCAAGACCCTGTCTCATGGAAAGAGCTGAAGTAACTCAGTGTGAAGGGCCCAGGTTCAACCTCCAGTACCACACAAAATAAACAAAACAGACACACATGATAGTGAATGTGCTCATATCTCTACTACATTAAGATATTATCAGGCCTGAAAGATAATCTTCATTATTTTAAGAAATGTGCACTGGCAATTTGCAGTAGAGGATTGCCCATATCTGGCGGCTGTGATTAACACACTGGTAAATATAAGGCCATTTAGTGAAAAAGTGGGGGAATCAGTAATGAAGACTAGGGAAGAAAACAAAATCCCATCATATCAACTTCAGCATTTGTAAATCCTAAGGCCTAAACAAATAAATAAATATAACATTAATAAACAAGAGAGGAAAGGAAGGTATAATGAGAAAAGATAGCCTGTCCTTTTTCTGTAAAAAGAATTTCAATATCCACCATCCAGAATGTATGTGTACTCTGGTTTTTCTACTTACTTCAAGTAGAAATCAAGTATGGCCTTTTTTCTACTCCCATATTTCAATGTGTCAGCTGTCACATAGGAATAGATGAAAAACTCAAAATCACAGAGGCCATTTATTTCTCCACTTAAGGTCCAAGAAACCAGTGATATGAATTTATTGAAGACATGCATTAACAGGGTGACAGAAAATTTACGAACTTGCCATCTCACACAAGGATTTTTTTTTTTTTTTTACTGAATTGATCAGTAGGAACACAACTTGTTTCTAAAGTAATATGTTTGTTTAAAGTTCTCATTCTTATGTGAGTGTACCTAGGTCATGTGGTGACATACAGTTGACTGTCACATACCCTGTTTATAGATCCAGTGAGTCAGGAGAAAGTTGAGACATCTCACCCAATGCCCAAGCCTGATTCATTGAATCTGAAGTGCATGCCCATTTTCTCACCATCTTTCTTGTGAGATTTTCTCCCATGGCATGATGAAATAAGTCAGAATAGGAAAGGTAATATGGTATTATGAACACATTGTTTATTCAGGGTCTTCATGTCTATGATTATTTAAGGTGCTCATGTCTACGTTTATTCAAGGTGTTTGTGTCTATGCTAAATGGAATAATAATAAACTACTTCTCTTTCCAAGATATTCAGCGGTATATGGAATTAAGTGTTCCTTCCATGCATGGGTATTGAGGAAAAGGCTGACAAACAGTAGTGCCAAGGGCGCGGTTTTATTGTCAGATCCCTGAGTAATTCACATACATACACACATTTTTGTCTATCTTTTATATTTTCTTCAGTGTCTCAATTTTAATACTTGACCTTGACATTTGCAGTGTTTTATCCATTTCTCCACAAGGCTGGGCAAACTTTACCTCATTGGATTAGAACTGACTAACATTCCCCAAAGAGAAATCTTTTCAATGCCAGTATAGTATTCTACTAGCAGCTGGACTTTTGTGATTTCCCTTTTTGTAAATTCTATCAGACAATACAGTGTGTGTTTGTAATGTGTTTTTAGGGGTTCTACACTGGCAAGATTTTCATGAATTTCATTTGCTATTACTGATAATGAGGTCAAGTTATTCTGTTTATACTAACAAGCACAATATTACTTTTAACCCTAGGAAGGTATCACCATACATAGAACTTCTTATAAAATGAATTTTCTGGAACATGTATTACTCTTTAAATTACTACTTTTTTCTTGGGGCACGCATTACCCATGCCTAGCCACACAATTTGAAGTTCTTTATTCCTTACCACAAGATCTTTACAGAATACCAAAAGACTTCTGCATCTTTTCTGATTCCTGCTGCTGCTTTGCTGTCATCAGAAGGGCCCCATCCTGTGTCCACACTCTGACTCACATCTTGCCCTGGCATTTTCCCCACAACACCCACTATTTCTTAACACCTCAGCACTTGTCTTACTTCCAACCAAGTTATCTGTCTGCAACAAACACTTTATGGTTCCTTGAAATTGACTCACCTGTACCACAAGCTTTCATCATTGGCAGACACTGGATTTTTTAAATTAATTAATTAATTAATTTATTTATTTATTTATTATCTTTTTTGATGCAGGGTCCCGCTATGCAATTCAGGCTGGCCTTGAGCTCACTTTGTAGCCCAGGCTGGTCTCAAACTCACAACGATCCACTTGCCTCAGCCTTCCAAGTGCTGGGATTACAGGCCTGTGCCAACATGCCCTGCTTTGGACTTTAAAAATTAGTATAAAACTATATACTGTGAAAAGTAAATGCTCACCACTGACTCCTCAAGCCATATTCCAAAGACAATACTGCAATTACTTCCTGTAAATCTCCAAGAGATATATTTTAAGCAAATATATATTATGATTATCCTGATTTTTAATCAATCTGTGCACCATAATTTAGTTATGTATACTTTGTATTTCTTCAATGTACATACTGATTTTGTTCCATATCAAACAGCACTTTATTGACCAATTATAATTCTCACAAAATATTTCTGTTATTATATAACATATCTGTTTTATAATTAGGCAGTTTCTTTTTTTAACGATGAGATACTTTGCTCATCTATGTAGCTTGAATTCCAACAAGGGTGGTAGACATGGGGATGTTTAAATTATAGTTTCTGAACAAAAGAGAGGTTTATTTTCTATCCTTAATGTATTTTTATGTCTATAAGTAAGGTTTATACTGCAACACCATTGATGAGGAAAGTCTAATGACCATTTGTTAATATTTCAACTTTATAGGGATAATACTATTCACTATAAATTTTAAAGCAAATTTCATTGCACTCAATGTGATTTTCTAAAAAATGAAATGTTTGATTAGGACTTTGAAGTGCTTTGAACCTTGCTTCTTATAAGGAGAGAATGAAATTCAGAAATCCTTCACTAACATTCTCCTACACTGGTCTTGCATGCATGGAATCAGCTTTGCCCTTTTGAAAATTTCTAGCTGACCTTTAGAGAACGCTGAGCTTCGAGGGCTTAGCAGTAATAACATAAAGTGTTGCCACTACAGCTACCAAGAGTGAACAAAGGAAAACTCATGAAATACTTCAAAAGATGGCTCTGGTTGCTCAATAATTATTAATTTAAGATTCATGAAATAATGGTCCTTTAAAAATAGTAATTATAAAATTAAAATAAAAACACTAATTATTTAAATTTAGATTGTGTCCATATGTGTGCATAGGGATGTATATTTTTGGAATTCTCAAGCTGCCACTTAAAGATGTATTTGATTAATTTCTACAATTTCCCCCCTTTTACTCACCAATCAAGTTATAGCATCAGTGGGACAGGCAGCATGGTGTCCTTGCCAGAACAGCGTATTGAATGAAACACAAAAGCTACTGAATATCCTTCCACATCGTCTACTACAAGGAAAGAGACTGACTACTTATCTAGGGGATGAAAGTACTGTGTTTGGGCTTGTAGCTCATGGACCTTTTATACATTCCTCCTTTGGGCTGAGATGACAAGTACAGAATAAAAGTACACAGAAGCTCTCTTCCTTCCAGTTCATGCAGCTGCCAGTCGTGGAGCACCAGAACCTGTGTGCCATCTCTAACCTCACAGTACTGTGGTTGCAGTACATGATTCTTTTACAGGCTGTCTACAGTTTTTAAAAATTTGCTGAAAAACTCAACTCACAAATTAGAAAATTTACTGACAAAAACTGAGATAACCAAAAGAAGTGCAATAAAACAAATGTTGAAATAAAATGAGGTACTGTAAATTATAAAATGGCATTGGCTCTAGAATGTGGACACAACCAGGGCAGCTCGGGGCAAGGGTTGACTGCAGGACTCTACCTGGATGTCTGCAAAGTGAAAAAAATCACTAATTATCTGACTTTTCAAATACATCATAGTAAAAAGGATAATACTTTCAGACAGTGCTTATGTCTTAGTCCTGTACATAAGACAAGGTAATTATTTTTTAAGTTGATTTGTACTTTCAGATATAGTGAGAGTCAAGGTCAAGAGCAAGTTGCCAGTATCATTGGCTCAGCTTATGGTGAATACTTTGTGTTGCATCTGTTCAAGGCAAAGTACAAAACAGAACATAGGCCTGTGCAGAAGAAAAACCTCAGCAAGACTTGCTTCCAAGCAACATACACTCCCAGGAACTAAACCAGTCTTTCAAGAGCAAGAATTCATATGAGAAAGACCTCCACCCATCAATAAGGCCTCTGTCTCTCAGACTCAAATACCTCTCACTAGCCCCCACCTCCCAGCACTTCCTCCCTGGGAACCATGCTATAACAAGGGCACAAACTGCATTCAAACCATACACCATGACAAGTGCAAAAACAGATTTTAAAGACAATTTTGAGAAGAATAATCAAATCAATATCCCTATGCTTGTGTCAGTCAGCTTTCTGTCACTAGAGAAGAATTCCTGAGATGCAGAACTCATAATGAGACATTTATTTAGACTTACAGTTGTGTAGGTTTCAGGCCACAACTGATTTGCCTCCGTTCCTTTGGGTCTTTGGGAAGGAAGCTCATCAAAGCAGAGAGCATGGCCTCGCCTCATGGCCGGAAACAAGAGTGAATAGGGAACTGAGGTACCACAGTACCCCCTTCAAAGCATGGACCCAGTGGCCTAAAGACACCAGACAAGATGTCTGAAAGATTATGCCACCCCCACAGTTCCTGGGGACCAAGACTGTAACACATGGGCCTTACATGACACTAATGATAGAAACTGCAAGGTAAAATAAAAATAATTGTTCAAGAAAGGAAATTATAAATGAATAATTTCCTTTTCTAAACAGGAAATAGTATATGGAGAGAGCAATAAAACATATTTAGTTATCTGAAAATTGGGGTAATGCATTTGTTAGAAGAGCAACAAAGCCAGAGTATGGGTGAGGTTAATTCACATCTTCCATTAAAGAAAAATAGTAAATGATATTTAAATTGCATCATCAGGAAATAATCAAGATGTACAATTATTTATATATATGCAGCTAAATATCGAGTGAGAAAACTCAATGATGAAAAATCTTTAAAAATGGCAAAGGCAGTGCTTCTGGTAGCAAAATGTGTGAGAAAGAGGAAAAATATTAGACTGTGGTTTTATGATATAAATATTTCACTACTACTTCTAACCAGACATGATTTGTTTTCACTTTTTAAGTATTACTGATGAGGGTACAAATAACAAATATAAAAGAAATTGGTAGTTTGAAATGGCATAGAATGAAATTTCAGACTCACCAATCATTTATGATGCTACATATATTCTTTCACCTTTTTCTTACAGAAACAGTGTTCAGAAAAATTTATTGTCGCCCTTATTACAAAGAGAAAACAATGTTTAACAACAACAAAAAAGGATCTCAAGACACAGTAATAAAAAAAATCACAATTCAGTTATCTGACTTTAAATATAACATGATTGCTTTTTAAAGACAACTACATTAACATTTCCTAACCTTCTCTTCTAGTTAATTGAGATACCAGGGTTTTGGAGTTGTTGTTGACCCTGCATACATCCACTTCAGAAATGGTGCTCTGTATCAATCCATGGACTGAGGTCAAGGATACAAGCCCTAAGAGCCTCTTGCTGTCTTAAACGTTATGGGAATAGCCTTGAAGTTGGACAGGTTAAAAAAAAAAGCTACAAAGAAAACTTGAAATTGTTGCTATATCACAGTGATTTCCATTGTAGCAGAATTTTATTTGTTGTCTTTGGGAAAAAAATTGCAAATAATTAAAAATAATGTACATGAAACTGACCTGAACAGTAATGAGATAATAATTTTTCCAGCTGTGTGGTTGGATATTGAGTCTGTAATTTTATCCCCCAGTGCTTCTGAGTATTCTCTTGCATTTATCGATTGCTGACAACTCTCGCAGTTAACAAAAAGATATTCTTGGGGCCAAAACCTTAATGCTTCTAGCAAAGCGGGGAATTTAGTTTCATCATAAAGAAACACTTAGGTTTTTATACTTGTGTAATTTGTAGCTCTACAAATATTTGGAATAGTATGAAGTCATGGAGCACTTTTTCTCTTGACTATAAACTGTTTAGTGCCTTGTACCTTTAGGTTTTAAGGGTAACTATTATTACTACCTAGAAGGAATTGGTACAAAGCTATTACTATGACATTGTGGTTTCTTCCTTAAAGCACATTAATGTGCAAAGATGAATGCAATTTGAACATAACCAATACTGATTCATACTTTTTACTGCCTAAATGACACCACTCATCTACCCATTCATGTGTGAATGGATGCATGCATCTATTTCGCTGTCTGACACTTTCCACGTACCCCTCACATGGCTGACCTGTATGTGCCCGAAGGCTATAGAGATGACAAGCATAGTTCATACCCTTTGTATAAGAAGGCAGAGCACTAAGAGCACGGTTCAGTGGAATATGACACATGTGGTAAGTAAAGTGAAAGAAAACCTCAATATCTGTCCAGGGTAGACACAGTTCACAATGATACTAGAGTTTCCTTGAATTGTTCTGCTGGCCATTTCTTTTCATGGGAAATGGGGGAGGCACAAGTAGGAGAAAGGACCTCAGTTCAAGGGAAGGGATAACTCTAAGAATGTCTGCATCTTCCTTTTTTAATTGTGCTGCAACCCAGATCTCTCTAATTCTTCCGTAATGCTGATGTGAGGAGTGACACCAGAAAACTGAAGGAGTATAGTTTCTCTCTTTGCTTGTATGTAATTCCCATGCATGTGATATTGGGACAATTGGGAGGCTCAAGGGTCAAAGGCAGACTCAGATCAAACTGTGATTTGGCTCTAACCATTCCAGTGATGAGGCGGCAGCTCCTAGGATTTTTACCAAACAGGTTAGCCCAAGAATACACAAATAAGATCTTCTGCAAGAGATCTTGAATAGATATTACTTGCTCTCTGCACCACAGGAAAGGAAGGCAAAACAGTGGAGAGACCAATTTCTTCTTTGGCTTTGGAGAAATTTCAACCAAAGAAAAGGAGAATAAATAAAAATATTAAATAAGCGCAAGAGACCACCTAAGGTAGATTTTGGCTCAGGTTGTCCCCAGTTTAATGTAGTATTTCTTCTTAAATTTAGTTTATTATCTTACTGACCCCTATGTTAATTTTGAACCAGGGAAAGGGAATTTGGAATACATCACGTAACTGTATTTAAGTCACAGCAAAACTTGTGCTTTTTGTCTCAACAGCTGGTAGAGAGAATTATTTTAGGTGAGGAGAATTACAAACATAAATTGTAGAAGAAAACACCCTTTCAAACATCCCTTGTATTTCTTACTTAAACACATGTCAAAGCATCTTCAAATATTGATGACATGAAGCTACTATTTTTACTTTCCCAAGACAAAGAGAAAGGATGTTTGTCTTATACAGATTTTTGCAGTACTGAATATCTTTCCTTGACAAAAATGTTCTTTCATTGGTTTAATAGCTGAACAAATGGCACATTCAATCTTGTGTAATTTGGTCTAAGTATCTGTCATTTCCCAGGACTCATGCCAGATGGACCCAGGGAACATTTCTAAGAGTTCACTTCTAAAATAAAGAGAAGGTGTAAATGCACAGCTGCGCACAGGTTACAGGAGTGTGATGGCTAATAGAGGCACCTGCTCGGCAGACTCAGCGCGTGTTCCTTCGCCAGGAAGGTGCAAGATCAAGGCTGTCCTCGAGGAAGCAAAATGTAGCAAAGCAAGGGCTCCTGCTTCATTTATGTCTACCTCCTCACGTTTGCAGACTCACTTCACTGAGCGCTTACTCTCTAGGCACTGGGCAATACATAGACCTGGCGTCAGGGCTTAATGCTTGCCCTCATTTTGTCGATTAGGAAATAGAATCCAATTGTTAAAAACTTTCTCAGATTTGCATCAAAAAAGTAGCAGAGGTGGGGTTTTAAGCCAAGGCCCTCTGACTTCAAACCTGTTCACACATGAATGCATTCTGGAAGATGAGAGTCTTACAATTTTAGGGATGAAATAGAGGATACCATCCATAAATCAACCACTCACACAGCATTCATCAGAATTTCCTCCACAAGCAGTCACTTAACCTCACAAGCAAGTGGTCATTTACCCTATTTAAATGCTTCTATTTCTTCTGTCACCAAAATATTTCTCAAGTATATTTCCCCTTTTCAACCACCACATATCATCTCCTTCTCTCCTTCAACCTCCTCATGGCCAGGGTGACCTTCACAGACACCAATCACAGAACAAGCCCTGGATGATTATTGCCTTTAGAACAAAGTGGAGAATGCTCTATAATTTCATAAAAAAGAAATCTATCCACACTCTTTTTTGTTTCAACTATATTAAGAACAATAATGTCTAACACTATGTATCATTTCTGAACTCTATGGAATGTTGTGTTTCTGTGTCATTAGTCATAGTATGTATTTTGCTTGACATTTGTATGCGTAGACTTCACCCTCGGTAGAATTCTCACTCATAGAAGAAAAGTGGTGTCAAAGATGAACTTATTAGAGAAGTCCCATTGCCTTGTCCAATCATAAGCAGCCTCACCTCACTATGCAATTTATAGATAGATGATGAAAATGCAGCAAAATCAGGAGGTTATGATTTGTTTCAAAATGTTTTCTTTCCCAGTGCATTGTGCACTTCTTAAGGACAATGTGTTCATTATCACCTTTGCAGCCTCTGTTACATTGTATGCCTGGAACACCGGAAGATTTAGAAATTATTTGACGTCATGTGTGATTTTATGTGATCTATAGTCACAGACAAGGTCATATTTCTGTCTTACCTCATGGTCACTCTATCGCTTGAGTTTTATAATCCTTTTTCATCATTTTAACACTATATGCTAGCCTTCCATTGTATACATTTATCCAAGGTTTAGCTCATCTGGTTGTTGTTATCATATGATTGCTTCTCTAAATAACTCACGTATACACAAATATAATGTGGAAATTCAAATATTAATTTATGACTGTTTTATGGACAATGGTAAGCCATGGATAGGCAATGAATACTAAAAACTTCCACATTGCTAGGTATCCATTTTTTGGTTTTTTTGTTTTTTTTTTTTTTTTGGTTTTTCTCCAGTACCGGGAACCGAACTCACGACCTTGCGCTTGCCAGGCAGGCGCTTTTGCCGCTGAGCTAAATCCCCAGCCCTAGGTATCCACTTTTTAAAAAAACTCAAAAAGTATGATGTCCAACTTTACAAAATATTACAGTACACAGGGATTGCTTATTAGTCGTAAATGTACTTTTGATTTTTTATTTAACTCACCATTTAATTTAATCGCTTTAGGACATTTGCTTTCTAAGGAAATACTTACATATTTGAATAAGGACAAAAATATATAATAGATGTGAAATAAGAAGAAAATGTTTAAAGGGGAAGGAGAACTAGGAAGAGGGGAGAGGGAGCAAAAGAGAAAGGAAAGGAAAAGAAGGAAAAAACGGGAAAAATTTTTGTAAATAAGGAGAGGAAAAGGGATTAAGGTAGGGGAAAGCATTGGAAAAAGAAGAAGAATCAAGATATAGAAGTACAATTTCCCTAGGATGAATGTGATCATTTTACATATTTAAAATGTACCAATAACTTTAATTAATTAAAATATATGAAAAGTGTGACATTGTCAAATATTTTAAAATAGATCATATAGTCTATGACTATGAATAAAAGTTGACAAAATTAAAATGAAAAGGCAATAATATAAAACCAAAGCATCGTTATAAGAGGAGTGAAATATCATAGCCCAATAAACAGTCTGGGTGTAAACAGCCAATAACCTGTGATCAATATTAGGACAGAGTACTATGTATGTGCACCAGATGTAAATGTTGCAACCAAAGTAACCAGTGGCAAAGATTAACTGTGCCCAATGAATACTGTATTTTATTACAAAGGTAATAAAATCCAAACGGACAGATTTTACTTTGGGGTTGAGTGAATGGTTACCTCTGATTTGCTGTGATTTTTTTCTTCATAAAACAGGCAACAATATAGCACTTGTGAAACTGAGACCACTTACATGACAGGCCTGTGCTCCACCAAGGGGTACACATTAAACTTTCACAGTTAAATGACAATGAATTCTCTTCTATCACTATAGATACATCCAGGAATTACAGAACTTGAGCTCCATTATAGGCAATTTATAAGATGTATAATGGACTTAAGGATACATTCTCACAATCTATATATGCTACAAGAAAATTTTAATAAATAAAATCATTAAAAAATAACCAACCATGTGAACCAGCCAAGAAAATGTAACAAACCCCATTGTGCTTAATTATCTTTATGAATTATGGGGTGCAGATGTTTTTGGTCAGATACCAATCTGGATGTGGCTATGAAGGCATTTTTAGATGTAGTTAGCTCTTACATCCCTAAATATTATTTTTTCTTATTTTTTGCAGCATTTTCATTTATTGTTTATTTTTGTGCTTTTTAGTATATCTTTGTTGTGCATAGTCATTGCATTCTTCATAGGGAGCTGGTATATGTACATATAACATATCATAACATATCTCAACTATTTTTTATCCTATTGCTTTTGCTTCTTAAATCAATAAACTGAAAATGCAGCATTTTCTTCTCCAGAGTGTGTGTAGTCCTCAACCAGTCACTGGACTGTCTTAGAAGAAAAGACTTGGATACTTTGAGGATGAAAAATCCTACCTCCAGATATCTGCATACTCCGGACTGCAATATGAGCTCTCCCCAGGTCTGCAGCCTGCCAAGAGATTTTATAACGTAACTCAGCCATTTCCATAAAACTTCTCTGTCTCTGTCTTTATCTTTGCTTTTGTCTGTCTGTCTGTCTGTCTTTTATTTCTGTCTCTTTGTTTCTTTATGAAAAAGTAGATATTTGAGAGATAGATTTACCTTTATCCTGCTTCCCTAAATAACCCTGACGGTTGACTAAAATAGACTAGTGAAAGACCAACTCTAGAAAGAATTATTGAGACAAAATTAAAAAAATTTCCCACCTTTTGGCATATGACTCAATGAAGAAGATGTAGTTTATCAATCTAACATTGATTGCTACAGTATAAGAAAATGTTGATATTTTGTGCGTGTGTGTGCACGCACAAGTGTCACATTTTGTTATTTTTAAAAGAATTGTAACAATTCTGTGTGAAAAACAAAAATTTCATTACCTTCATGCTGCACTTTCAGTGGCTATAAGAAATCAATCTATTTTCAGATATTCTTCTTAAGGATTAGAGGATTAGGCAATCCTTGTTAATCTATCCTTTAATTTTAGATTCACTTGGAACTGGCTTTATTGGAAAATAGTTTTTTTCCTCTCCTTAAAAACAAACAAGACAACATTTGCAACACGAAACTGACTTTTGATTTGTGTTCATAGCACTCCTATTTATGACTGCATTTTTAAAATTGAAATTTCTATTTGGCACAAATGTTAATATAAATATGATCTGATTTTAAAAAGTTGATCATATTTTAAACTTCTGTGACTCCTTTGGTCTGTGACTTATATTACTTCAATAAATTATTTTTTAGGAAGGGTTGCTGCATTTTTATACTTCCACCAGTTCCTACAGTACTAATACAAGTTTATTATTCATTTTCCAAAGAACATACCAAGAAGTGATTTTCCTTTCAGAGAGATGAATCACTGCTGATATATATCATCGACAATTGGTGACAAGTGGCTTGCTTTCTATTCCATGTTTGTAATTCAATACTTGCAAATAGGAGGAATTTTTGAGTGCCCTAAAATATATTATCACATGCCAAATCAATCAAAGCCTGATTCAGACATCTAGCATATGTTCCTTTATACTGGTCAAATAGCATACAAGAATACTGTGTCACTAGTGTCACACAGAAGTAGTATTATTTGCCTGTACTTCTTTGACCATGGGAAGGTGTTTGCCACTTTAGTAACTGTCATTCCTAACATACTTCAGTAGAAATTACACAAAAATCAGAAAGGCCTAGGAGCAACTATGTCATTGTTTGCTCTTAAGTATGATTTTCTTCACCAAAAATATAGATATTGCTACTGGTGTTGTCAGTCATGCAAAAGAAAATAACTGGGGCAATAATCTTCATGTTGACAACTTTTGTTATGGTCTTGCCATTTTAATTACAACATTAATTTTGATTTGTAGGTTCTGATAAAATGGCAATTAAATGTAACAACATACAGCCTTTAATGAAAATATTTACTAAGGCACCCACCTCCTGCTTCACCATTTGGAAGAATGAGTAAATTGTACGTGGTGATCAAGGAGGGATCTGCTTTGGAAGTTTGCAGTCCTCATCTTCTGTAAGTCCATAGAAGACAAAGAACAAAAAGCTAGACAAAACAAGTGTAACTCTTAATCAAACACTTTATATCACAAACGTAAGAACCACTTTATTTCCTAGGAAACATATCCGTTGAAGACAGGGAAAGATGTAAGATATTTCCTCTGACATTCACAGAATTTTTATTTGATGTCATTTACAACCAACTGTTTAAGCAAAGTGCCATAAGTTAATTCTAAAACTAGAAGCTCAAGTTGCTAAAGAAGGAACTCAGTCACCTCTAAATGCAATAGATCTGATGGGGTTAAGAATGCCAAAGAAAAACAAGATTAAATTAAGAAAAAACCTGCCAGTTCTGTGTAGGCTACTTGTCACTGATTTCACTTTCTGAAAAAATGCTGAACGTTGCATATTATGCTTATTATATAAGTAAAAATGTTGAATCAAGGAGAGTTTAAGCATTTTGTCTATAGTCAAAATATATATCCAGAATTCAAACTCAGACAAATTTCACCCAATATCCCTGGTTATTTCCACTGCACTATAATTCCCTTATATATAATCAATCAACTATTCATAAAAGTAGAAATATTGTACTTTCCTATAAAGTGTACAGACATAGTTACATATTATATGTGAAAAAGCATGGACTTAAAAAATCAATTGTTCAATGTTTTTCTAATGAACTTGTACCATAACATTTTAGACTAGTATTACAGTAGGAATTCTACTCATCCCTAATACTCTTAGGTTTTCTCTCCCTGATAGCACAGAAGAAAACTAGAGTGTATAAGTTTGAAAATTAGATACTACTAAATACTATTAAATATGTAATTATGTCCATAAAATATGTGAGAAGCAATAGCTATCACTTCCATGCCTAAAAATGTTTCAGCTCTGTATTTTCATGTCACGGTGAATATAAAGACATACTCATGAGAATGCACCATGAAATAGGTCTACAGTGACCCAGTTTGTGGGCACAGATCCACATGGATTTGTGCAGGGCATGTAACTAGAATATGAAAATAACCTTAAGTGCATTACCCTGAAGATATTTCATACTTAGTTACCATAGCATAAACTATCCTCTTTGGTCTAATTCATTTCTTAATATTCTTTCCTCACAAATTGGATGAGCACATTAAAGAAAATTCTCTCATGCTCATTATTGGGTTTTGTCCTTCTTACAACATATTTTTATCATTTCATTTTGATGAAGAGAGTGCTCAGGTTCATAGTTGTAATGAAATTTACTGTGTGCTACACAGCAATTATCTAGAGTCTCGAGGTGAACACGGACCCTCTAGCTTTCAACCCAGGATTCCATTCTCTTTTCTCTGGCCAGTCCCAGTTGTCAGTGCCAAATCCAATAAATGTGTTTCAGATCTAAATGGACTCTTTTACTGGATTTTGCAGCTGCATCTGACATTATTGATGTTATCCTCCTTGGCCTTCTAAATTTTCTTGACTTTGTGACACTTTTTATTCACTCTTTTGTCTTCCTTTGCTTCTTTCATGTACTTGAACTTCCTCTCTCCCTCCCTTAAATATTCATATTTTTATGTGTTCTCAGGTAATCTCTTTCTTCTTCCCAACCTCTCCAAATGGGTGATGTCATGCACTCTCATGCTTATAACTCAGTTTTAAAGCTAATAACCTCTAATTTATAGGCAGGTACCCAGGATCTCATTGTGAAATTCAAAGCTCTATAATCTCCAGCACAGAGGCATCTCCTTTGGACATCTTCAGAGCAACTCAGACATGTCACACCTAAACAAAATGCATCCTTTTCCCCTAAGGTTCAGGTTGTGTGGCCCCGTATAATTTGAACAAATGTTAGTGTCATTTATCTAGTCATTTAATTTAGAAACTTGAGCATCATCCACAAATCATCCATCTTCATCACAAGGCAACCCAGAAACTTCAAATTGTGTTGATGATCCCATGGGTGTTTTGTGTCCATTTTTAGCTTTCTGCTAAAATCCCAGATTAGATTCTTTTCTTTGCCCACCACCCTTTTTTTGTTGAGTGGTACTTTCTGTAGAATTCTTGTACGAAATTTACCTAGGGTGTTCTGCCTGTTCTCTTCATGTGTATTTCCAAATAAATCATTCTGAGAGCAGTATGCTGTCCCTATGATGTATTTTAATCAACCTAATTTAAATAGAACTTGTATATAATACTACAATGTATACATTTTAAATACTAGTTTTAATAAGTCTTAACAAATGTTCACGTTCTACTGCCTTACTCAACTCAGATTACCAAAACAAAAATCCCATAGACTACTTACACAAGCAAAATTTATCTTTCTACACTTCTGGAGTCTAGATGCTCTGCATAAAAATTCTAACCAATTTGGTTTATGGGCTTTAATCTTGGTTTGCAGCTGATCACAGTGTCTCTTCTCATGTGCAGGGGCAGGACAGAGGGAAATCTATGATGTCTCTTCATATAACATTAATCTTGTAGAATCCAAGGTCACTCTTACAATGTCGTTTAATCTTAGTTTGCTTCCTTAGAAATTCTGCTCCCAAATACAGTTACACTGATAACTTAAAGCTGGTGCTTAAAGCTTCAATGCATGTATTGGGGAAGGGGATTCATAATTCAGTCAACAACATCTGTGTTTTCAATATGCTAATCCAGATTTATAACACTTCTTTAGCCATGAAAGAGTGTGTGACTGTTTGTTGTCAACAAACTCCGCTTCTCAAAGAGCAAATAAGAAGCAAAATAAAAGAATAATCTTTAAAAAATCAAGAGTTTTGTGATACTGTTCGCTGTAGTTTCTTGTATGTAAATTACACATGCTTTCTCCAGTGCTTTAATTTTTAGGTTCTGCATGATATTTCTGACATTTATCCATTTTATCTTGTATTTCAGTACTTTCTTTCTATTCATTCCTGAAATGTTTTATGTGGATATACCATAATTTATTTAACCATTCACCTATTGATAGATATCTGTCTTGTTTCTATTAGGGCAATATTAAATACAGCTGTTACTAACATTTATGCAGAAGTCTTAAAGTCTTGAGCATACAATTTTCATTTCTTTTAGTACTTACCTAAATATGCAATTAATTATATATTCCATTATGGTCTGGCCACCTTGAACTTGTTTAGATTTGTTTTTCTGTTCTATTAGTAAGCATTTGTAGAAAACCCAAAATATTTCCTAAACACCTCTAATTGTTTAAAAAAAAAAAAAACAGAACACCATGACTTCCTTAAAAACCATATCAAATCTTAACTTTGAACTGTCTTTGTAGGGAGGATATGTCTTATTTTTGTGCATGATCTGTCTTATGAGGACATGGCTTTCATTATATGTTCAATGATCCAATGTGGAAATAAGACCATAAGGCACATTCCAATCCTGTTAGGCTAGAGGTACACATCCTCTGCCACTAGCTTACTACAGGATCCAGCTGATAATTTCTCTCTCTTTTTTTTTAAGGAGTTTACATATGTTTTTATTATGTGTATTGGTACAGTTTACATATACATTTTAATCACATTCATGTGGGGCATTTGTACCTGTATGTGATATATCTTGGTATTTCTTTTTTTTCCCCCCATTTCTTGTCTCTCCTGTCAACCACTCTTGGCCTCCTTATTTACAGTTTTGTTTCCATTTCATCCTTCTTTGCTTGTTATTTTATTATTTTCCCTTTCTTCCTTTAACCCTCCCCTCTCCCCACTTTCCGTTCAATTCAATAGAAGCTGTAGTCTAGAAAGCTCCAGATGACCCTTTCCCACACATGAAGAGCCCAGCCTTTATCCGTAGATTTTAGAAGACCCCATGGAGACTTTAAGGGCTCATCAACCATGCTCCGTTCTCTTAGTAGTTTTGGGATGCTTTTAAAAAGTGTCACAAGTTAAATCACTCTGACATGGCAGAAACTTATGTGTGAGAGTTGGAAGTCTAAGCCCATCAGCACATCAGATGTCTCATATGGAATATTTTCCAGTTTGTGTCCTACCAGTGTCTTGTATCCTAACAAGCCAGAAAAAAAATCTTGAAAATATGCACTCACCTATATCATTCAGTAGATTATCAAAGACAGAATGAGAAATGCTAAATTTTACCATTACTGAAAAGAACTCCTTAAGGGGATTCAATAAAAACTGGTATGATAATAGCATTAGTGGTTTCATCAGATCAATAACAAATACATTTGTGTAAAGATTTTCCTTCCAGCTTTTTTAGAATTCATGCTGTTTGTGTCTTAAAATCTAAATTGGGAAGATCAGAGATCTTCAGGTTCTGTGAATACAGTAAATCCTGTCAGCAATCCATATACAAAGTCTTCAGTATTCTTCAATTTTATAGGCATTCATATACTTATATTTACAGAACTTATGTGATACTTGACTGAGAGTTTTCTCCCACAATGAAAGCAATGTTACCTCGATGTGGCAGGACAAAAGTGCTCCAAGAATATTCCATGCCTCATGAAGGACAGAATTTGGTGGATAAATAGCCTGGATTGCTCAGTGGGAGTGGGGCATTGTTATGTATTCCTTAAAGAATCCTAAATGATTGATATTTCTTTCTGAACAACTGTAACTTTTCACTAACCTGCTCAATATTGACTATTGGCCCCATAAGTCTTTCGATGTCCATACTTTGCCTTCTAGGATCTTTTTTAAAGTAAACCAACAAGCAAACAAAACAAAACAAATAAAATATTCAAAAATAGAACACTTTTCCACAAGTCTTTGCTACAAGTCAGATTCCAGGGGGAAAAGTTTATTAAGGTTAGCAGCTGCCTTAAATTCGTACAGATAATATGACAAAGATACACATGTTGTAATTTTTAAATGGAAGAATTGTAATGAGATAAAGATCTTTCCATGGAATTTTCCTTTTTTGGTGATCCTCATCAAATGGTTCTTCACTTTACAATAATAGAAATTTAGTGCACATAAGTTGACTTTTAGTTCAGTTGTATTTGCCACTAATATATCTAAGTTAAATAATAGTTTCAAGAGACGATATAATTCATTGCAAGTAGTGAAGCTTTGGAGTAATATTTAAATTTAACTCCCTTTTCTACATCTTATTTGTTATAAATATAAATTCACTATCCTAGATTCTAGAAAGCTCTATTACTAATGGTGGTATATAAGTCATAAAGTCTCTACATAAATTGAGTAAAATAATAAACATACAGTATTTAATGTATTTTTACTTGTATTAAATATATGGTACCTCTTGCTACACTAATGTCTTCTTTGAGAGTAATAGTTTTTCATTTTATGTTTTAAAGAGGCAAATAAATACTTAGAATAAATTCAGGAACTCTATTGATCTCTTTGAGTTAGTGGACAAACAAGATTTGCAGGCAGGAACTGTGTTAGTGCAGTTATCCTTTCATAGGCTTTGGGAAATCTGGCTCTAAAACTATTATTTCATAGTTGTAGAAACAGAAAACAAGAATAAGCCTATCTATTTCAACCGGTTCACTTGCCATGGATATTCTGTCTACCGGGTGACACCTTGTGAAAATTGAGCTTATCAGAGAGACATAAAGTTGTTTTTATTTAAAAAACAGAATAACAATATGACCCTGTCTAATCAGAATTGTTTATTCCTAAGAATTCATAATGTGCTTTCATGATAGCCAAACTCCACATCTTTGACATTGACAAAAAACCATAAAAATACCTATCAGTTATTAGGTAATTATAAGGTGTCAGATCCTACCTCAATGTGGGTTGAACAAAGTGATCTAGGATATTTTTATATCTTCAAGTTTAGGCATCAGGTTTTTAATTGCAAAATTTATTTCAATGCTGCTCTACAGGATTTCAAAAAGTTCTAGGGTAAAAGATATGACAGGGAAATGAGACTTACATGAAAGTCTGAGAAGTCCCCAAAGAAGCACTGAGTTGTGTCTGATAACATGGAATATGTTTTGAGTCCCACCCTGCGACTCTTCTTTATATGCCTTTATATGCCTTTATATGCCTCAGTTACTCTTATAAAAACATGGGCTCTAAAAATCAATGCAATTACTTAACACACTGATAGAAGAAATCAGAGACAAAGCTAGATTAAATAAATTTGTGTCAGAGCCTCACAGGTAATAAGTGGCTGAGCATCTGAGCATGGGAAATCTAGCTTGGTGAGGAGCCAGCAATATGTGATTTTAAAGGCACTCCTCAGAAGTAGAGATGAGTTCATGGTAAGGAAGAAAAAGCAGAAGGAATGGAGGCATTCTAAAGCACAGGAACAGCATGTACTACAATGCTGAGTTCTGATTGCAGCGGGGGGTTGTTTCCAAACCATGTTCCCTGTGGCAGTCTGAGTCAATTTGGCACAGGGGAAGTTTGATGGCTACTTCCAGGAAACGACTAAGTACACCGAAGTTGTCACTTCTTTGAAAGCATACTCTGGTCTCAAAAGGTATTACAATTGCTAAAAACCTTGGTTTACGAATTTGGATTGTAATGGTTTAAACGTATTTTTAAAACTCTGAATAGCATCATATCTGTTACAGGAGAGGTTCCTAGAACTAACCCTTTAAATTGATGGACAACTGATTACTAAACCACTTGTCTAATAGTGTGAGTTGCGTATCAACCTGAAACATCTGTGTGGACTTCTTAAACTCTATCCCTCCCTTCCGCCCTCCATTCTTCCTGCCTTCACTCCCTTAATTTTAGTCCCTTCTTCCATTCCTTACTGCGTGCCTCTCTCCTCCTCTCCTCTATCCTTCTGCCTTTCCCCTTTTTCTCTTCTGCCTTCTCTTTCTTCTCTCTCCATTCATCCCTCCCTCCCTCCTTCCTTGCTTTCTCCCTCCCTCCTTCCTTCCTTTCTTACTTCCCTCCTTCTGACTCCGAGTCAGCTTTCTATAAAATTTAATGAAAATGTGGATTTGCATTTTTTTCTCTTCTGGGAATTCGTGGAAGTTTTACCCTCAAACTCTGCTTGCCTCAGTTGTAGACCAAAAGCACCATCTTTCATCCCATCATGTTCTGTTGCTTGTTTAGGAATCAAGACTACAATTGCCTGCAGCTTCACTTAATTATCAATTTGTATGAAATTAATATTTGTAAAATTTAATATTGCAAAACACACAACCATTTTGCTACTATCTCATGATTTGTGGAGTATTTTAGGAAGGAGTTTCATGACATTCAATGACAGATATGAAAAATGAAGTGTATAAAATCATTTGTGTGTATGTGTGCTTATAAAAACATGCAATAAACATACATGTAACCAATTACTGAGCATTAAATGGATGCAAAATGTTATTCTCACACCGTGAATTATCTTACCAACAATAGAGAAGTCAATTATAATCTATGTATGTATTTATTTATATGTTCACCTATAAAATAGATGTATATTCATTTTCACATTCTACAATATTGCTTAGAATATATTTATACATTATGAGAAATATTATTTGAACATGCTATATATAATATAAATAATTATTTGGAGTAATTATGATGAAACTGTTATTCAAATGCACACATGGCCACATACAATATTTGCTACAGAAATACTATAAAAGATAAGAAAACATAATTATTGTCCTAGAGGTATGTCATTGCTTAGTAGTAAAATGGATGTAAAAAACAGGATTAACAAATGGTGAGATCATATAGATAGTAGGGATAAAAAGTTTTAATATTTTATATATCTTATTCTTCCATTGTGGATTTATAATCTTTGGACACCTGTCTGTTTGTATGTGACTAGATGAAATGTTTTCCCTCTCTCCTTAGTCTATATTTGTTCTTGGTTTAGCAGCATCACCAAAGAATACGATAGTTCTGGATACTCACGGTATTCTTATACCTCTGGCTCATAAACATTTTATTGTTATTAAATACCTGAAAGAAAATGGGAAAAATGGATCAAAAGTTATACTTATAAATCACTCACTACCTGGTAAAGAGTGGTAGCCACTTTTTGCTCGCATTTTGGTTAAATTAAGTGTTTAATTTGTTGGCGATATTTTAATTTCTGCACAGAGTATAGTAAGCAGAATCATGCCCTTCTCCCAAAGAAAACCATGCTCAAATGTGCAGAACCTGTAAATGTATTATCTCACAGGGCAAAAGAGATTGTTCTGATTAAGATTATTATCCATGATGTGGGACATGATCCCAAAAGGAATCGCTAACTACAAAGGTGAGTGGACCCAGTCTGTTTACAGGAAGCCTCAAAAGTAGAGAACATTTCCCAGCCATGTCACAGGAGGTTGTAGCTATATAATTATAAAGAAATGGTCAGAAAAATTGTATTCATGACTTTAATACAGAGCATCAGAATGTGTCCCCCAAAACTCAAGTGGAAAACTTGTTTTTCAATGTTAATCCTCAATGCAATAATGTTGAAAATTGGTCTAAAGAGGACTCTGACCTTGCAATTAGATTAATGGCTTAATGTTGTTTGTGAGAGGGGATTCTTTATAAAATAGGAAGGCTCAGTCTCAGAGTCTTTCTCTCTCTCTCTCTCTCTCTTTCTCTCTCTCTCTCTCTCTCGCTCTGTGCATGTGTGTGTTTGTGTGTGTGTTTGTATGTGACTAAATGAAATGTTTTCCCTCTCTCCTTTCTGCCTCTGCCATGTATAACTTAGCAAGAAGATGCAGCTCCTTAATCTTGGACTTTCCGACCTCTACAACCATGAACCAAATACATGTTTGCTCTTTAGACTTTATCTCAGATAGTCTGTTATAGGTTCATGTTACAGAAACACAAAATGGACAAAGGTAAGAGGCAGCAACTAAGGAATGTGGTTACCCTTTAGAGGATAGAATGAGCAAGGAAGCTGATTCTTTCTTAGAATCTCTGAAACGAAAATGAATAACAGCACTTGGTTAATACCTTAGTTTATCTTGCTTTGACATGTGTCTAACTTTTGACTGCAAGAGCTGTAATATAGGGCCTGGGGATTTAGCTCAGCAGCACAGCACCTGCCTGGCAAGTGCAAGGTTGTGAATTCGATTCCCAGTACCAGAACAAAACAAAACAAAACAAAACAAAAATAAGAAATATAATATAATAATCCTGGTTTTGTCTGTTTTAAGTCCCTAAATTTTGGAAATTTGTTACAGCAGAAACAGAAAATACATCTATAAATATTGAGACAGATGGTTGGAGAAGATATAGACACACAAACACATGTACATGTACAAACATCCTGGACAGATGTATGAAAGTCTGAGTGTAGGTCCTGTAATTTCTCTATCACACTAAACTTTGTGGAGTAACTATATTTCTTCCAGAAGCCTCTCTTTTGTGAATCAAGGAAAACTTTTATAGCAGAAGACATCATAATTTTTGGAACTGATATAAAAATACTTTCTTGGTGTAAAGATATAATATTATGACAGGAGATTTTCTAGAAGGTGAGTGGAAGAAACATCATTTTGAAGAGGACGTCTATTTCTTCTCCAATCTTGTCTCTTAGGCTCGGCAATGTAAGCTAAATTCGGACCTGATTGATAAAAGCTACTTCGCTTTCTAGTGATAAGAGAGATTGTGCCAGTGGAATGAATTCTGATATTGCCATAAATCAGTGACTTTATTACATCAGTGTGTTTCACATAACCTTATTTCTTTGTCCAAGAAATGAAGAACAACATATTCAATTTAAAAATGACAAACTTTAAACACAATGAGTTCTAATAAACTAATTTCATAAGCTTGGTCAAAAGCACATCACTACTTTTGTATTAGTGTTCTTGTTCTTTTTAAAAATTTTCCTATTCTGTGGTTTCTCTATATTGTATGCCTCAACTATTTTTATGTGATCAGTTTTCATTTAATACTATAATACATATAAACAAAATGTTTTTCACTCTTGATGTGTCCAGTAAGTAATATACTGAAGATATCTTTCCTATGACACTTAGCCATGTGCATGCCTGGTTGCCTATTTTTCTTTATCCCTTCACTGTATACACATTACATTTCAACTACATAGGGTAGAATATACTGTCTATTACAGATACATTTAATTTTTGATGGCAAATCCAGATTTCAGCAGTAATTTTCTAACATATTACATTGGAAAGGAATCAGAAGACACTCTAAAGGCCCAAAGTAGGGTAAGTAAATGGCCAGGATACTGTGTCACAGTAGAGGGTGATCGCTAGGGGTTCACTTCTCATTCGTCAATGATAAACCAAGCAAGCATAAAACGTATAATACATGTTTGGTGTTGAGTGAGAGTGTAATTGCAATTATTTTAAAAAATAATTCCAGGAATAAAATGTGAGAAACGGGGGCTGGGGATTTAGCTCAG
>NW_004955433.1:20488981-20505839 GCF_000276665.1 Chinchilla lanigera | reverse complement strand
AAAGACATCATTACAGACAACTAACTGGTTTGTTCTGTCTCTGAACCCATCTAGAGATCTAAAGTTTTACATCCTTGGACAAAAAAAGGGACATTTATCCATTTAATTCTTCTTCCATATTGGTCAGGAATTGACCATAGGTTGTTAATTCCCTTGTTCTTCCAGTTTGTACTATGCAAGGGTAGGTATCTGCTGACATGTTGTACCATGACATCAGGGAAACCCTGGGACAGTAGAGGAAACAGCTCCACAGAGACAAGTGTTCCTGAGAAGCTAGCTGGTGTAGCAGTGTTTGGGATGAGAGGTGAGGAATAAGAAACAGCAGAAACATGTGTAAGTAGATAGTTATCTATATATTAACTTTCAGAAGCAAGCTCAACTTTTTCCAAAAAAGATTTGTCAGTATTTTAAAGTAGGTATCCCTGCATGTGTGTCCACAAACACAGATAATTGTGATCCATGAATTCCATGGTTCCAATCATGGGAGAACAACTATTTTAAGTAATGTGTTAGCTAATAATATTTAATTATCTCAGCCATATTTAGAGACATAATAATACAATAAAGGAAAAAAACACGAGTTAATTCATGTCAATATAAGGGTCATAGCCAGGGTCAAAACTCACATTTTTCTACGGTGAGAGTCTGCAAAGGACCAAAGTGGGAATATTTTAGAATTTAGAACTTCTCCACTGTAAGAGAAAAAGCTGGCACAGAAAAATGTAAATACACAGCTGCTGTGTTCTAATAAAGCCTTTCCTTTTACAAAAGCAGACAATAATCTGTTGACCTGTAGTTTAAATAATAGAAGCAAATTCTTCATACAATATGAGAGTTCCAAAATTGTATATACTTTAAATATCAGTAAAATTATGTACGAATTTTGAAAGTAGAGATCAATAGAAATTTCTAAACATCATCTGAGAACACTGTGTTAAATCTCAGAAAATTAACCTAGAATGGGTGGGAAATTCCATTCTGAAAGCATAAGAAAGAGCATTTAAATTGGAATCAGGAAATCTGGGTTCTAATCCTGCCTTTCCTACTTCACTTGTGTGATCTTAGGAAAAACTGTCAAATTATCTGTGTAGACACGTCATAATTCACAAAGTGGAGACTATACCAGAAATTTTGTCAAAGTTAAACACACTGCACTGGAAAGGCATCAGCTCTCTGCCTACTATAAAACATATATTCAATAAATACTTGAGAACTCTCAATCAGAGAGTGTCATCCTTCCAAGTATCCTTGTCCCCGAAACTGATCATGGTGCCTAACAATCTGAACCAATCTCTAGTAGTTAGGACATTTTGTCCAAAGCCACACATATTTTGTGTAAGAGTAAGTCAAACAATTGCTCATAGTCAAAATATTTCTCATAGGTCTTTAATAGAGGCTTCACAAAAGAAAATCTTGGCAGGAATTAAACTACCTCAATGCATATAAGCAGATAATTTCCGACGGATCTCTGAATCACTGACATCTGTGCTTTTGAACCACATTAAATCATTCCTTTTAGAAAGTTAACTAGTAGGGACTGGGCATTTAGCTCAGCGGCACAGCGCCTGCCCGGCAAGCACGATATCATGAGTTCAATTCCGGTACTGGAAAAAAAAAAAAAAAAAAAAAAAGAAGAAGAGTTAACTAGTGATACTAAACTTTCTAACTATTGAAAACAGTTGAATTTGTGAAGCAAAAGTTACCTCAAGAGCTTTCAAGGCAGAAATCCTAGCAAGCAATTCACTTCAACCCGTAAGAGCGTGGCATTTCCCCTCCTCAAAGATTATTGCCTAATGGATCTGCTTCTGTGAGACAGGTAACTACATGATTCTCTTGAAATGGATTCACATCCTGGAAAAAAGCTTTTCCAGGAATGCAGCACTAAAAGATGTGTGGCACCATCCATTTGTCCAATGAAGTCAGTTTAGTGGGTTAGGCATGACTTGTCTTAGAATGAGTTTTGCTTCAATATCATGGAGTGAGAATTCACAATTGCAACATTCACTTACCAAGGATCAATAAGCTTCATTCTAAAAAGGCTTCTATCATCAGCAGGAAGGGGGATCTCCCTGCAGTTGCTGCCTTTCTTGGCTGCTGTATTGGAATGCCCACTGTTTCCAGGAATAGGGAGGCCCCTGTCAGAAGTGAATGGAATTCAGCATGATGTCATTCCCCTCACACCATTTCATTGAGAACGCATCTCTAAAGTCCTCAAACGTTTACCGATGGACTCTTAGGGTGCTGCTGGTAGGATACCTGACAAAGGGGTAAAGAGAAAAGATTGGAAAGATGGAGAAGCT
Organism: Chinchilla lanigera; assembly: GCF_000276665.1. NCBI lineage: Eukaryota > Metazoa > Chordata > Mammalia > Rodentia > Chinchillidae > Chinchilla > Chinchilla lanigera. The sequence continues at coordinate 20,503,539 of NW_004955433.1, read as the reverse complement.
GGTTCTTAATCTATGTCAGTAAAAAATTTCAGTAAAACCTTCTGAGCAGTTTTATAATGATTACACAATTCAGTTAGTCAAGAAATTTTCCTTTTGCTGCCCGATGATAAGTTTTCATCAGTCCAACTAACATTCACTGCCACTTACTGTGGATCAGATTCTAGGCTAAGAATTAAAATTAATGTGATAAATAAAGTGTCATCTCTACTTGCAAGAAGCTCATATTCTAGTTGATAGAAATATATAAAAAGAGAATATAAAGTGTGTAATAAAGATGTTTATTTAATAGAAGTACTTCCTTGCTGTGTACTTGATCATCTAGACATTACTCACCAAATAAGTACTAATTAAAAAGAGTATAATAGTTACAACAAAGGTTGGAAATTTCAGAGATTGTATACACCACTCACTAATTATCTACTTCTACAAATCTATTCAGGTTGATTCCTGATTTTTCCATTTGCTCAATTCTTTTCACAAGAGTTCCCAGTAACTAAAATAATCTCAACCTCATTTATTGAAATCGGAGGTTAAATTATATAAGATTGTTTTCTGATTTTAATCTAGGTATTATTTCATGAAAGTTCTTTAAGTATGAATATCTGGCCTTCTGTGTGCATTTCTCTGGTGAAAGAATTACAACCCATTCTTTCCTAGGACCATTCATCCTAGGAACTTCCTAAATGTATCCACCTACACTGAAACCCTAATATATGTTAGAATATCAGCCGAAAGTAGATGAAGTAAAGACAGTAAACACTAGAAGCAAATGACAGTTACTAGAGTTTAGCTGTCAGTTGACAAGGATTTGATATAAAGCACACTAGTGGAGACAGGAATATGCAAATGGTGGTTTTGGAAATACACTGTCTGGAGCTAGTGGGTCATATTGGTAGGTAACACTTGGGCAGTACTACTCTCAGACTCTAAGGTCATAGGAATTTTGATCTGAGGGTGTTTACTTGAAATTTTTCATTATAGGCATAACAACCGGCATGCCTGGGACTGTGCTGAGAAAATTATGTGAGAATACAAGGGATATAATCTGGAAATTATATTCCTGAACCAATATTTACTTATGTATTCACTCAAGACATACTGAATGTCTTATTTTAGGCCTTACATTGAGTATCTTCAATCTTGCAATAATATAGAAAGAGACAGGTACTGAGGAACTCGTATATTCAAATTAAAACATCTTCTATTCTGTCACATAATATATTCCTTAAGACATAAACTAGTCAAGTAGGAGCAAACTGAACATAATTCCAAAGTGAAACCATCAGGCTTTTCCTAGAAGAGGTGATGTCTTAAGACATTTTAATGTACTCCACCATGCACTGTCAATGAAGTGAACGCCATTGTGTTCCGTGGCTTAATAACACATTTACAAGCCAAAATATCACTTGCAGTAAATGTAAATCTGTACAAACTCTTTCCAGGTATTTTTTCCCTACAAAATGTGCAAATTTTGCCTTTTAATGCCCCAATTTCTATTTGTGACAATCTCTTGTTTGACGGAAGAAAGAAATTGAAGACACAATTTTAGTTAACTGCTTTGTCCAATGATGTACAATCAGCACCTGTGGTTAAGCATGATTTTTCTGATACCTTGCAGGGAATACTTTTGGGAAGAGTTGTTAGAATACACGTGAATCTATTTTAGAATGAAAAATATGTTTCTTTTCAAAATTACAGAGATTCAAGTTCCAGGGACCACTTCTGGTGAGGATGATTTTGCTGGCAGAGTCTTAATATGGCGTAGACTATCCTATGTCAAGAAATAGGAAGTACATGTACATAAACGTGTGTGTGTGTGTGTGTATGTGTGTATTCTCCCTCTCTTAGACAACTATCAAAATTCAGTGAAGGATTTGTACCAGTGAACTTTCAAAAAATCTCATCTCTAAATGTTATCATTTGGTTTTAATTCCACCCTCTTACTACTCACAATGAGAATTAAATTCCAACATGTGAACTCTTGGGGTACACTCAATCCAAAGTGTCTGAACTCAAAATTTCCCAACAAAAGAAATCTCTGGCATAAGGACCTCTATATTAATTCTGCAAGCAGAATATTTGTAATAATCTGGGAGAAATATTTTTTCTTTGGAAAGTTAATTTCAGACCCCATCTTTACTCTTTAATCTGTGGTTTCATCTGAATAAGTGCCATTGTCTGAGAGAACCCTGTAAGCTAAGAATCTTAGTAAGATTTCCTGGGCCTGGTGCAGATGAGTCCTTCAGTCCAGGAATGAGATTTACCTATTTTCATTTCTATTTTTTTTTCAACTTCCCCTCCTTGCCCTTTTTATCTCTTGTCTTCTCTTTTTTCTTTCTCTGTCTTCTTCTCTCCCTCTTTTATTTCCACTCATCCTTTGTCCTTCTCTCTCCTCTCTTCTCTCTGACTTTATCTCAGACTCTCTCATTTTTTATATATTTATATATTTTTTCTTTGTTCAAAAGGTGGGTGATGGAGGTGTTCCCTTGGGGTCTGTAACCCTCCATGTGTGACCCTCTTCCCCTGTTCTGCTTCTTGCTCACCATCAACTAAAGAGCTTTACTGTGCCAGGCCCTCCTGCTTTGATGTTCCTTCCTTAAGGACAGCCAGAGGGGACTAAACCCTCTGGAACCCTGAGCCAAATTTAACATTTTGTCCTACAATTTGTGGGTGTCATCAATAAAAATCTGACCAATTTAATGGATTTTAATGGATTTCTTTCTGGGCTCTTTGAGTGCTAATTTTGGCATGGCTCTGGCCATGCTGTATGCAAAACTTAATGTTTAATATTAAATTTATTCTTGGGGGCTGGGGATTTAGCTCAGCGGCAAAAGCGCCTGCCTGGCAAGCGCAAGGTCGTGAGTTCAGTTCCCGGTACCGGAGAAAAACCAAAAAAAAAAAAAAAAAATTTATTCTTGTTAGTATTGTCATACTGCTTTTCCTTCATTCTATTCATGTAAGTATGTATACACATCCACTTTCTCTGGATCTATCTGTACATATAATATATACATCTAATGTATGTACATATACATTGTATATATAGTATCCTTTTGATCTATCTACAGTATCTATCTATCAACACCTGTTTATAGAGAAATTGGTTTCTCCCTAGTTTCTATTTCATCCCACAAATTTGGAAGATTCCATATTCCTCTCCAAATTACACTTTTTTCACAATGGGAAGTAAGAAATTTATTACTTTGAGATATTTATTTTAAAAACATGGACTCGCCCACACTAGTCATAATGTGAAGCTGAAATGTTGAAAGGATAGGATGGTTAAAAAAATTTAAGAAGTAACAATTCACATACTATGTTATGGGGGAAAGTTCTATTTATCTATCTCATTCATAAAGTTCATCACATGTGATTTCTTTAAACAAAAAGGACATTAAAGGATTCTTCTCTAGAGAAAATGTGTAGTCAGCACCTATCTGACATAGCTATCTCAAAAGCTATCAGTCTGCTCTGTATAGAAGGTACACTGCAAATCTGTGGTCATTGATGTTACTCCTACATAAAATATTTTAGTGCTTTACTGAATCAACAGTCAAAAGCAATAAAATATTTTATAAATTTTCCATTATGAGAGATAAAAAACATGCAGAGAAGGACTGATAAAATTCAAAGACCAAATAGCAACTTTAAAGTAAAAAAGTCTTTTACATATATACCTTGATCATGAGAAAGTTTGAAAGAGGATATTGAAAAAAATGTGTAGAGTAAATAAAAAGCAAAAGTTGTGGAAAGTATTTAAACAAGTAAAATAGTTTAAAAGGGAGGCTTAATTTTGAGTTTTAAACTGAGAAAAAGGTAAAAATAAATCAGAATAAATTTAAAAGAGTTTAAAGAACCAAAAAAAACCCCAAAGTAATAAATGTGTGCTACCATAAGCATGTGTGCACATGCACACACAGTTACACACGTACACACTGGGGTATGCAGCAGTAAAATTTTAGAATAAGAGACATAGTCTTTATTGAACCCAGATTAACAGGTAATTATAAGAACCATGTAAATACATGCTACTGGCCTTGCTAATAGTACCACTGAATCATAAAATACACTGTAATAATGCCTTCAGAATTCTTATTTAGAAATAATTGCATCCTAGATTTCTAAAGCACTCTCAAATATCAATCTGTTGTGAACAGTAGAGTAAGAAAGGCTAACAGCTGTGTAAAGATTCCTTGTGGAAAGTATTGGACAATTGTGTTAGTGAACACAAATGGAGTAGGCTGAAAAGAGCTAATAAGATATAGGAAGACTGCATCAAAAGAATGACAGATGGATTTGCAAGGATTTCTGCAATCTGAAATGTTGATTGTAGATCTTGGAGAGGGCACCTGTTATAAATTGCAGTGTTAACACAAAAGTCTCAGGGAAAGAATTGCGTTATCACTGTTACATGGGGGTAAATGCTGTTTAGTGTCAGGGATACAAGGGCAGATGATTGATCAGGAAGTGCACACACACGAGTTTATTAGAAGAGCATTCACTGAGGAAACAGAAATAAGAGCAGGCGTGCAGGCTCCCGATGGCTCAGTGCTTTCAAAGTCTGAACACTGGAAACTTATCAGAGTTGAAAGCAGACTTTGGAAAAGAGACCTAGAACTTGGCTTGGTGGGAATTTCAATACATGTGTGTAGAATCACTGGCCCTTCTTGGCATCTTATTGACATTATAGTCATACATGTGTCAGTAGCGTATCTCAGCTTGATCTTAGCAGCTCAGGGTTCTGTGGAAGCATCTGTTCTCTAGGATCCAAGATTTAGGATTTAACAGTTTATGCTGTGGTGAGATATGACCCTACTTACCATATACATTAGAAGAACAACAGTCCTACTCTTGGGGTGATACAGAATTGGGATCCAACTTTATCATTGTCATATGGATTTGCCTATATTTCAGGTCTAGGGTTTGGCGGGAAGAAAACTTTTTTACTGGAAAGCTAGATCCAAATGATCATATTAGATAATTTAATACTTGCCTGTCACTAAGTAATTGGCATAGATTCTAGAAATGTTTCAAAAAACAGATACGCAGAAAACCACTTGTATAAATAAAAGAAATTAAATTATTAATCTCAGATGAAAATTATGTTTGAGAAGGTTCATGTAATATTTGGCTTAGCTATAATTAGAGTTTACATTATCATGCATATTATTGATTTTAAACAATAATTGGGATATAAAATATTAGAATGGTGTTAAGGATGTATTCAGAGATACAAAAGAGCTAATTACCTGGTACTGTAACAGATGATCTATACACAATATATGAACATTACAAACCAAGAAGTATCTCATTGTCATATGTAATTTAGATATATAGAAAAAAATTGTAACAAAGCTAAATGAATCAATACTTACCATTTTATGCAAATAGAGCTGGAGGAAGGTATCTCTACTTTCCACTGTAAGTCTCTTCATATATTTGCCTTTGATTAGATTGAATATTAATTTAGTTATATAAAAATAATAAAATATGGCAAAACAAGCTTGATAGGAATATACTTTAAAATGGAAAAATTAATGATACAACTATCTATAGATAGATAATACCAATATTGAAATTTAGATTTTTTTTCCAGTCCATATACATGGGTTCATGTATTAGTCTGTGTTTTCATATAGTTTATAATGCTTTAATATGCCATACTGTATAATTTCTGGTGTATATTTTCCCATGTATTTTTTATTTTTTATTTTTTTCAGTTTTTTCCCGGTACTGGGAATCAAACTCATGACCTGGCACTTGCCAGGCAGGTGCTGTGCTGCTGAGCTAAATCCCCAGCCCCTCCCATGTATTTTTTAAAATCAGTATTACAGATTCAACTGAGGCCTTCACATTGATTGAGCTCAATTCCCATCATTTCTCAGAATTTTTCATTTTAAGACAGGGTCCTACTAAGTTGCTAAGTCACCCAGATGGGGTTTAATCCTTCAATGGCCCAGACTCAGCCTCCCAGAGTACTGGAAATACAGGTACGCACCATGAGGTTCAGCTCTATTTTCTCATCTTATTAAAACACATACTAATCATCCTGTGTATTCAGGGAGATGTTCCTTACAACTTTTCATAGTTTTCTGTGCTACAGTTATGAGAATGAATCCTGAACAGACCACATCAATAGATTATAGTTGACACTCACCATTGGAAAGTCAGTATAAAAGGATATAAGGACAGAGGATGTGTCAGATGTTAAACTGAGAAGACAGATATTACACTTGATATTAGCCCAAATGAGGAACATATGCCTGGAGAATTTATTTGTACAATTTGTTCCATGAGAAAATTGACTCAGCTACATTGATATTTTAACAAAATTCTCATTTTCTCTCATTTTAGCCATCGTGATTCTTGATTCTGTGAATATCCATATAAAAGTTATGTCAATATTTCCCCATCATCAACTTTTTATGTATTTACACTCTACCTTCTCCTCGTAAACATCTTTAATGAAACACCTTCAAATTCTAATTTGAGAATTGTGAGATTTCCAATAAGCAAACATACAATGTTAAATTATGAAAGGGAATTAGGAAAGAAAACCTTTGCCTTGAAAATTGGCTCAAGCAATTTCAAATTGTGTTGCCTGAATTCTTTGACAATTTTCTAATTTTAGAAGTGGACAGGGACCCTTTGCTTCATTGCATTTTTGTAAAGAATAAATGAGTAATAAACATGAAAGATTATTATAGCACCTGGCACATAGCAGACACTCAATAAAAACAACAAAAATAACATTTTATACCATGAAATCCAGTCTTCTCAAACTCTAATGCACATACAAACTAACTAGCCATTTAACTAAAAAGAAATATGTTGTTTAAATAGAAATTTCTCTTGAGCTTCTAAATGCTCTCTGTGTTGTTACTGTGTAGATTATATAGTGAACAGTTACTTTCTATGTTATTCTATTTATATGTATGTCTCTTTACGTTTTACATAAGAAATCAGTGTTATTCTAATTCAGGCATTCCAAATATCTTTCAGTATTAGAATGACAGCTTCATTTATATTACAAGCTATAGCCTCAATTTATTCAACACATAGTTTGTACGAGCCACTATATTAAGTGCTTCTCCTTTATTCTTTTATTTATTATCACATTATTACATGATAAGATTTGATTCTCCAGATTCAGGTGAATAAAAGAAAGCTTGAATGAGCTGATACAATTGTCCAAGTTTACAGCACTGGGTGGTACAAGATCAAGAGTTTGTTTACACATCAATCTAATGTAAGGCATTTGAGAAGGGAAGAAACACAGAGGCCATCTAGGAAATATTAAGCATGCTTTCAAAAAGAGGCTCTTTCTGTTGATGGTGCCAGTCTAGAAAGATTTTCTGTCTCAGTGGCCCAAGTTCATCACTTGATTAGGTGCCTATTTCCCTAGAGACCTGATACTTAATTAATGATTTATATTCAGAGGAATTTTCTTCTCTTTCTCTCTCCCTATCTATGTGTGAACTTTGAGAGTGAGGGAAGCTGGGTATCTGGAAATAACTTTTACCTGCTTTAGATCACCATTCTTACAAAGAAGCCCTGCTCCACAGCTATGTTTAGCTCTAACACTTTATTATCTATAATTATGCAGGAATAGAGGTAGTCTACTTGCAGAGCATTATCAGCCTATCCTCTTTTCTGCTCCAGTCAGTGCTCTGGAACACTGTGCCAGCTAGAGATCAGCACAAAGAATTCACCCACTAATAGTATATTACCTGTCAGCCGTTCAGTTACTTCCAGTGAAGTCCCCATGCAGTAGTGACTGAACTAAAGTGATAGATTTACTGCATTCCCTCTTCATACAAAAAAATAAAACGTACAAATATTCACATATCAAGGCCTTAGACGCTACACCACAAAGTTTGAAATCACATATCCTCCAAATCCATTTATTCTATCATTGGATTACATTTATATGTTTATGTTTAAATATGCAAATTATATTTTCTCAAATTTTATCCACAGAATGAAAGGAAGTCTTGGCTTTGAGAAGTAACTTAGTAACAGGGCAAGGAAAGACAAATTTAAAGAAAATCACAGAACCAAGTAGGAGGTAATAAAATAAAAATTGTCTTTTCTGATGTCTGCTACACTCTGTTACGCCATTCAACCTTATCAGACCTGCATTTCTTCATCTAAAAAAATGAATACAGTGAATGGCAACGGTTTTCAAAGGTGGAATAGTGCATTAGTGTAGTGAGACCGCTTACTGAAGACTCAAGTAAACACTCTACTCATATAACAATAATTATATGATGCAAAACCTAGCAAATATTTGCTTTTACAAATTAAAAGAACTGTATTCAATTTTCCACATATAATTTTTCTTAATTTTTGAGATAATTCAAATCACATATTACCGCAACCTATTTCAGAAAAAAAAGATTTTGCTTATAATTTTATACTGGTATTCGTCTTGAGTCTTTATAGATTCCAAGGGCATATATTCAGGTCATGGAAGAATTGGAATACTGTCATTAACCAAAAACATTTCCTCCCAATTTCAAGAGCCACATGCTCTACTGTGCTTAGGAATTTGTCCCTCCCTTCTGCATTTTCCATCCTATTAAATATAGGTTCTCATAATAAGTACTGATGATCTCCTGGATTTCTGTGGGATCCTTGTGATTTCCTCCTTTTCACTCATAATTGCTTGAATTTGTGCTTTTTTTTTTTTCTTTCCTCTTTGTGATGAGGTTGGCTAATTTTTTATCAATTTTATTTATTCCTTCAAAGAACCAATTTTTCAATTCATTGATTCTTTGCATTGATTTCTTAGTCTCTATTGCATTAATTTCTGCTCCTAATTTTATAATTTCCTCCCTCATACAAACAGGATTTGATTTGTTCTTTTTTTTTTTTTTTTTCCTAAAAATTTGAGATTCAATGTTAGGTTGTTTATTTGAGCTCATTCTATTTTCCGGATGTGTGAATTCATTATAAATTTCCCTTATAGGACTGTTTTCATCGTGTCCCATAAGTATCTGTATGTTGTATCCCCATTATCATTTAATTGCATATACTGTTTAATTTCATCTTTAATTTCCTCTGTGACACATTGGTTGTGCAGAGGGTGTTGTTTAATTTCCATGTGCTAGTATAGTTTTTGTGATTTTCTTTGTCATTGATTTCCAGTTTCGTTGCGCTGTGGTTACAGAGTATGCATGGGATGATTCCAATTCCTCTACATTTACTTAAACAGGTTTTGTAAGCTAATATACGGTCTCTTCTGGAGAACATCCCATGTTTACCTGAGAAGAATGTGTATTACGATGTTTTGGGGTGGAACACTCTGTACACATCTACCAAATCCATTTATTCACAGGTTTGGTTTAATTCTACTATTCCCTTGCTGATTTTTTGTCTAGTTGATCTATCTATGTGTGAGATCCAGTTATTAAAATTTCCCGCTACACTTGTGTTAGTGCTTATTTGGATTTTCACGTCTGTTAACATTTGTTTTATGTAATTAGGTAAACTTGTGTTTGGTGCATAAAAATATTTACGATTTTTATTGCTTCTTCTTGAAATTTTCCCTTATCAAGTGTGTAGTGACTTCTTTGTCACTTTTGATCAGTTTTAGCTCAGAGTTTGAATTTTCTGCAAATAGAATAGCTACGCCTGCTTTTTTCTGGGTTCCTATGATATGAAGAATTGTTTGGCATCCTTTGACTTTTGGCCTATGAATTTCTTTTTTAGTTAAATGTGTCTCTTGAATGTAACATTTTTTTTTTTACTTTAAAATAAAAAAGAACTACATGCTCTTATTTCTGGAACACAACCCTTTCTCCTGTCCTGTATTACATACACTTACACATGGTTTAACTGCTTATTCTACATGAAATTTGAGTTCAGGTGACCACATTTATAAAGAAAACTGTTGGTAACCATTTCTGCATAATTTCAACAATAGAATCATAATAAACACTAAGCTAACCCATTCTCTGATTCACAAAGGAAGGTATGTAGGTTTTATAGACTCAGCTAAAAAATTAAATAGGCAACTGCAGGCCATTCTGATATGGTTTCTTGATGGGTGGATCTACAATTAAATTTTCTGAAAAGTGTGCACAGCCCATACCTTACTTGCTGTAGACCCCAGTGCAGACATATTTTATTAGTTTGCTTCTTACAAGTACAGTGACTAGAGATCTGTGTAATAACTTTGCTTTTGCACCCAATACAAGTGTTTCCTAGAGGTAGCATTTGCAAAGGTAACCCTTATTTTTTATGTTAATAGAGTGGTTCAGAACGCCTAAATATGTTGATCTCTACCTTCCTTGGGGGTTTGGAATTCTACGTATCTATGAAATAATTTCTGCAGAAGTTGATTGATTTTAGTTGATTTTTCTTCAGCTTATTACTGAGATTATAGCAAGTCTGGTGCTTGAAATTGGTCACCCACCAATGAAGACCTGGGCTCTTCTATCACAGGTTTACACTCACCTGGTAGAGGCAGACAAAAGAGATAACTCCAATGAAATATTGCCAAAATTTGAATATTAGAACTAGTGAGAAATCTTCAGATAGAGATTTATTAAAGAAATGATATCTGAGTTTTTTTCTAAAATATGAGCTGAGTTCCCAGTGAGGAGTACTGTAGGCAGAAAAAACATAAATAGAAACATACAGGAACAGATAACATGATTAAGGGGAGTGTTACACTGTTAGGGAAATTACAAATTTGGCCTTGTCATTGCTAGAATGGTTTGGGGATGGAAGACAATAAATTGCCCTTATGAGCATTTAGAAAATCAAATTAAGGAAATCTTATAAGAAGAAACTGACATTGAAGTCTTCTGTGGCTGACCTTAATCTTATGACTACAGATTTGCTGTCAGATCCTTGCTACTTTTAATGAATTAAGAAAACACATGTTGTTTCACCTGACACTGCTCTAAGAGCCAAACTTCCTGATGTTTGCCATACATCCTGGATGGCTTAGCACTTCTGTATTACAGGTTAAAATACCCAGACGTTAGCAAAATATACAGTCCTAGAAAGACTGGGGGCTGGGGATTTAACTCAGTGGCACAGCACCTGCCTGGCAAGTGCAAGGTCATGAGTTCGATTCCCAGTACCGGAAAAAGAAAAGAAAAGAAAAAAAAAAAAAAAAAAAACCATTAAAGAAAGACTTTTATGGTAGTGTCCCCTACCACTATGTTCTAGAAACATACAGATGGAGACCTGAGAACTAGAAAGAAATGCCTTGGCCAGAGAGGGTTGCTAAGTAAAAGCAAGGTAGGCCCACTTTAAGAGGGAACTGTGACCAATAACCAGAACATGTCAACTCTACTGGATGAAAAAAATGCCTAAAAATTTAGTAAAACATACTTCTGGGTATGTCTGTGTGCTCTTTCTAGGGATGAATGCCATGCAGGCCAGCAAATTGAGAGGGCAAGGCTGACCCTGACTGTAGAACCAACCCATAGGTTTATAGCTCAAACAGAATAAAAGGAAAAATTAGAAGATATTGATAGACATCTGAAGAGCTCCACTTTGCTTGAATGAGTGCAGTTTTTGAGACCGTGTTTCCTTAAGGTGCTGTACTGCCCTCAAATTTTCCATCCCTCTGCTCTACCCTCCTGACTACCAGGGCTTATAGGAATGTGCCACTCTGACAGGATTAGATTTAATTCTTAGTGACCTCTTGAATCTCCTTTTCTCAGCCTTAATGCCTTAGCATGCTGAGAAGAGAAGCCTGGGAAGGGAGCATCAAAGTCTCTTCTGTAGCCCAAAAGAACGTTTCCCACAGTGGCCTATATCCTCAAATAAGAACTGGAAAAGCAAATCTGTAAAGAAATTGTACTCTCATGTCTTTCCTTCTTCTTGCATAGTGCTGGGTAAACAGTAAGACTCAATAAATGCTTGTTGAATGGATGGTATTCAGAACTCATTTACTTTACTCTAATTAAATTTCTCTCTCTAGGTGTAAAATGAGTTTTCAGTGAGCACAGCTCAGATAAAATATTTTTAGACAAAGAAAATGTAGCCACAAAATGAACCCAAATCCTGTTTGCTTTGATGAGCACATTTTATTATCTGCTGTTTGGAAGCAATTAGATACCAAGAAATCTGAAGTTGTGTAAACACCAGGGGGATTAAAGTAGAACAAGCTTACCAATAACATGTGACGCTTTTCAACACAATGCAGACGAACTATTTTGTTTTGCACTGTTTGTTTTGCTTTGTTGCAAAAGATTCTCTGGAGTGTATCTGTCTTCTCAGAGGAACTTGGTGAAAATGGCATTGGAGTATTTAAGAAAAGAGCTTCCAGACATATTAATAGACTCTCATTTACACAGAGATGATAACCCACTTCAATCATCTTCCCAAAAGATCTCCATATCAGCTTAGTTTGTGAGTCTTGGAAGCTCATATACGTTTTGTCACAGCTGTGTGTGAAATATTATGTAATTAAATTTTACATTACATCAGACCAACTGCATAATAAAATGTCATCTGGTTAATTTTGGTTTCCAAATGTGCTTTATAACCAACTCAGAGAAAAAAATTACATGTGATTCATGCAACAAATAGTTATGTAGGCATGTACTAGCATATTTATGGTATTACCCTGCATGCCAAATGATGCAGTAAATTCAAATATGGACATGCTAATTTCCCTTGTGTTGACAATATGAAGTTCTAAGCATTATTCTTTAATCAGAATGCAACTAGTATGCTAAAGTCATGATGTGAACTTCTCCCAAATATCCTTTCTTTCTTTATTTCTTTAAAAAGTGAGTTATTTATATTTTCAAATATAAATAGTCAAAGAAAAATTGTAAAAGGTTATATATATATATAATATATCATAAAAGTTCACAGTTCAGTTACAGAAGGGGATTACAAGATATCCTGAAACAAATGTGACATAACTGAGAGTGCATGATTTCTCAGTGCTCCATGTCAAACTTATTACAAAATTGATGAAAATAAACAAATTACTTGAGTAGGGGAAGGTGCTGTGGTACCCATTTTAGAGGCAGCCTGAAAGCAAAAACAAAATATACTCATTGAATCAGAGATTTGCTTCTTGGCATGATGAAAGTCATGTTGTTTTGAGGCTGGACATGTACCTGAGGTAGAGTACAGGCTTAGCATGCTCAAGGCCTTGGATTCAATCCCTAGCACCAAAATAATAAATAAGAAAATAATCAAATAAGAAAATAATGTGTTCTTGACTTTCTTTTTTAAATTACAATTTAGAACTGATCTGGAAGAGGATGATGGTTTAATTGTGCATTTATTAAATAAGAAGTGTTATTTTCTTTAAAATCATTTCTAATTCTCACCAAATCCATTGTGCTATTTTTTTTTTTTTGGTTTATTTTTGTTGCCTCTCATTTTTCCCCTATTTCTTAATGAGAAAAACTGGAATCAGACCAATCATATACATTATGATGTGGGTATAACAGAGTTCTTGATGACATGTAAATAACAATGTCTTGATGACATGTAGATAACAATGTCAATAACAATGATCAGGAAGCATGTTATCTAAATTACACACAGAAATTTTTCATTCCAAACTATGGGCTCAGTTCTTTATTGAATGAACATACACATTATCAGCAGGTCCTTGAATATAATAAAAACGATGATGTTAGGAGCAGTGGTTAAATGTCAGTTGGAGAGCACTTCAGCTACACCTTAGGGCTGCAGTATGGTTTAACAAGGATACTACTGGTATGAAGTAAACAGAAACCATCCTTCCAGAATTGTGCAACTTAATGGAGAAGCTTTGCCTATCATTTTATAAATGGAAGTCTTTCAGTTATCCAAAACAAACAAGCTAAGAAAAACAGAGAATTTCTTCTGCAAATGAAGCCTCAAGGAAAGTTCTCTAATACAGAGACTGGCACTTTAAAAGCCCTTCTATATAAAAAGATTAGATTTTCCCATTTTCATGAACCACTAGCATTGATCAAAGAAAGATATTCTTGGATTGGGTCTTTAAAATTGGGGGGGCTGATATTTTTTAATTCTTTATATGTTCTAGATAGAAGCCCTTTGCCTGAGGGACAGTCAGCTAAAATTTTTCCAAGTTTCTGGGATTTCACTTTACTCTGTTGGTGATTTCTTTTGATGTGCAGAAACTTTTCAGTAGGATGAGATCCTAATTGTTGATTCTTTCAAGTGTTTCACGTGCAAATTGGTTTTTGTTCATGAACTCTCTGCCTAACCCTATGTCTTCAAGGTTTTTACCTTCTTTCTCTTCCAATAGATTTAGTGTTTCTGTTTTAATATTGAGATCTGTGAACCATTTTGACTTGAGTTTGGTGCATGATGATAGACTTGGTTCTATTTTCAGTTTTTGCAGCTGAGAAGAATACACACTACTCAGATAATGAAATACAAATGGCAAATGAATACATGAGATGTTCAACATCATTAGTCATTCAAGAAATGCAAATTAAAACAACATTGAGATTCCGCCTTACCCCAGTAAGAATGGCTAGGATTAAGAAATCAGCCAATAACAAATGCTGGTGAGGCTGTGGAGAAATAGGAACCCTTCTCCACTCCTGTTGGGAATG
>NW_004955433.1:20458957-20488881 GCF_000276665.1 Chinchilla lanigera | reverse complement strand
GATCACTACGAGGGCAGCCTGGGCTACACAGTGAGACCCTGTCTCCAAAAACCAAAAAAACCAAATTTACCCCACCCCAACTCCCCCGAATAAAATAACCCCCCCCAAAAAAGTAGGCATAATACTAGAGACTTCACCAAAAACCAAGATGTGATATTTAACATTTTCTTCTTTTTTTTTTTTTTTTTGTTTTTCTGACGGCATACGAGATTCTGGTAGGTGACTGGAGTTCAGACGTGTGCTTCTCCGGTACCAGGAACTGAACTCACGACCTTGCGCTTGCCAGGCAGGCGCTTTGCTGCTGAGCTAAATCCCCAGCCCCAAGAACAATTGGTTTATTTTATTTATTTATTTATTTTTTTGGTTTTTCTCCGGTACCGGGAACCGAACTGACGACCTTGCGCTTGCCAGGCAGGCGCTTTCATAGCAGCACAATTTGTAATTGCTAAATTGTGGAAGCCACACAAATGTCCATCCAACAAGGATTGGATAAGAAAATTGTTGTACTTTTATGTAATGGAATATTACTCAGCTATAAAGAAAGATAAACTCGAGGCCTTTATAGGTAAATGGTCACAACTAGAGACCATACTCATAAGTGAAATAAATCAGACCCACATGTGCAAGCACCACACTGTTTCACTAGTTTAAAACCTGAAAGAGTTAATTTAAAGTAGGAGGTATGATAGACATTGTGAAATTATAGGAAAACACTCAAGGGTAAAGGGCAACTGGGATGTGGGAAAAGAGAAGGGAAAGAAGGAGAAATTTTGTATATACAGTGTAGTTCACACAGTTGTTCTACTGTCTTCTATTTCTTTGCGGAAAGAAACTGTCAATGAGTCCTTGATTGATCAATATTGCATGTCTCTATGTGTTTTCATGAGAAACCACTTTGAAGATATCAATATGTAATCCAACAAGCATTGTTAATTTCCTACCACTTTGTTTGTAACTGTATTGTCTGTACCATTCTTTTGCTATTTTGTAAAATGTTGTCTGTCTGTTAATGGTGTCCTCCTTTTATTTTTAAAATTAAAAAATAAAGGAAACAAATAGAGGTATAAAAAAACAAAAAAGACATTCTTTTCACTGAAAATTAGTTCCCCTTATTATCACACAACTCTATACACAAGTAAATATTGCACTATCAGTAAGTTAAATATTTTGCAATGTATTCTATGTAAGCTGTATATCTGTACACACCTTCACCCCCCCCACACACACACCACATACACAGATAGACACAAATAATTGCAACCAAAATAGCAGCAACAACAAAATTTTGCCTACAATATTTTCATGCCTTTATATAACCTTAAAAGTTTGCGTGTTTGAAATGCTTATTTGTTCTTTACACTAAGCCATTCCACTTCATTCACTAAGTAGACATTGCCAGAGCACAAATCATTAAGCAAGCATTGTCTTAGGTGCAATGCTTTATATTTAGATGGCCCTCCAAAGCCTCATGCCCTCCTGGGGGACTTTTGAAAGGTGGCTGGATCATGGGTGTGTGACACTAGATTATGGGTATGTGATAATTTAATTAGTCCTCTGATTGATTTAGCATTGCCCTGGGTGTGGATAATGGGAAGACTCCCTCTGCATATGGGTTTATAGCTTGAATGGGTTAAAAAGGGAAAGCTAAGCTGGCTGCTTCCCTGTCTCCTCCCCGCCATACCATGAGCTCCTTGCTCTCTCTCATCCCCCATCTGCTGTGCTGCCATCTTGAAGCAGATGTCTGTGGACTGAAACCTCTACAAGATGTGAAGTACAATGCACCTTTCCTCCTTTAACTTTTGCATGTTGAGTATTTTGTCCCAGCAATAAGAAAGTAACTAAGACATTAGCAATTACAGATACAATCGTGAAAGAAAGAAAGAAAGAAAGAAAGAAAGAAAGAAAGAAAGAAAGAAAGAAAGAAAAAAAAAAGAAAAAAGAAAAAGGGGGAGAGAAAGAAAGGAAACATAATCCATGTTCTTAGAAGTCTCACATCATGGCAGTGGAGATGGGATGATTAAAATGTATACTTTGATACAGACTTATAGGGATTAATATGAAAAGTAGACAGGGTGCTAATAATGTAACCAGAAAAGACATCTCATACCATTGAAGTGCATAAAGAAAAGATAGTCATCCTCCATTTACTGTGGCAGATCTCTTTTTCATTTTCTGTGTCATGACAAGTTCTGTGATCTCTGAGGTTGCATTTCCCTGGTCCTCATGCCCTCTAACATCTGTCCAGTTTGACCAATGAAAGGTATAGAAGAGAGAGTTGGGGGATCATTTTCTTCATCCTGTGCCACTGGAAATGGTGTGATTTCCTTACGGCTGCCGTTGAGAGGTCTTCCTATCAAATAACATTTCATAGTTGGGTCTAAGTAACTCAGTCACTCACTTGCTTCGTTCAAATGAGGAGTGATAACAGCTTCTAACTTTGATTTATCTATGTGTCATTCACCCTCACTTCTTGATTCACATAACCCTGTCAAGAGCTGTGCAAATAACTCTGATTAAGTGTTCTTCAGTTCAGCCATTCTGTATGTCGTCATTTCCTGCTAGGAAAGTGACTAAGAGAAATGTTAGCAATAATCAACCCTACATATTCTGCATATTATAACGATGAAGAATATTATCTTTATAGTTAGATAAATGCAAGTTTGAATGTATGAGACATGATCTACATGACACTGATTTAGTTGTTTTAAGGTTTATTCTTCTCCTGTGAAGACCATAACATTCAGATAATCACAAAAATCTTTACATTTTTAATACAAGGAAATACAAAAATGTATTTAAAAGTGACTTCATAACTCCTACATGACATTGATTATAGAATAATATGTTCAATATTTCATTCAACTCTTGCTTACGTTATATGATGGACAACAATAACAATAAAAATGCTGTTAAAAATTTTAGCAGAGTTGGAATTACATTATTGTTTTCTTTTTTGGGGGGGGTACTGGGAATCAAACTCAGGACCTTGCACTTGCCTGGCAGGCACTTGTGACACTAAGCTATATCCCCAGCCCTTCTTTTTTTCAATTATCTTATTCTGAATCAGAAGTGAATTTTTACTTCCTTGTCTATATAATTCCAGTGACTCATGTACTACATAATTTTCAAAAAATACTGGTTATAAAATGACAGAATAAAGTTAATTTGGAAATATCTAGAATTTGGATGGGAAGCCTTAGTTTATAAGCTCATACCTTATATTAATTTACAGGTCACCTTAACTAGAATTCAAAGAATCTTCCAAATAATTTCCTTTTCAACATTAGAGTTAGGGCCTTCAGAAACGTAAATAATTTCACAAAATAAAATATATCTTTAACAATCCAATCAAACCAATTCAATTGGTATATTGTGGCAATTTAAAGTATGCTCCTATTTTGAATGAAATCATTACCTGCTATGCATCACCATGCAAATTATTCAATGATATGTAACAGAAATTCTTCTTCTTTTGAATTTTAATGGATCTAAAGAAGTCAAGTAACTGGAAAAGAAAATGAAAATTGGAGCCTGTAACTTCCCACAGTGGATGAGATGGCACATGAAGTATCTTCTGTCTGTGCCCTCATTTGAGATGTTCAATGAATATGGATTAGCAATTAACCATGGCTACACTCAAAGCTAAAATAAATTATAGGAATAAATTTAGAGTGGACAGTGTGGTGTGCAATCTGTATTGACCAGCTTGCAGGAAAGGACCTGGAAACTACTTTCAGCTTGATGTGGCTAGAGATGTGTCTTGAAACAGTGTTTTGTCCACTTACACAGGAGCTGTCACAAGAGATGTTGGGAAGTTGCTAAGAAAGCAGTTAGTTCTGAGATAGAGCCAAGAAAAGTCATATTTATTTGAAAATTCAGAAACAATCTGTTTGAATAAAAGATTTGACCTCCCGTATTTTGATAAATACATAATATGCTCTCATTCCAGTTATCTGACTTTTCTGAATAAACGTATGGATCAAGCTTTTCCAGATGAGAAAACTGCACATAGAACATTTTCCAAGCTATAAAGGCAAGAGGTGGAGCCAGAATTTTAGTGTTCTCCAATGTTTCTAACAGAAAATTGACCTTTCTTTAGACAAAAGGAGAAAAAACTGAAGAACCAGTTATAATTGTTTTAGTCATAACTAATTAACAACATATATATTATCACAATAATCTAGGCATATAGATGTTCATACTGAGAACAGAAATACAGCAGAATATGATGTCATTCAAATTCCAGGTTGTCTTTCACAAAACATGACAGATTTGAAGAACTGTGTTATCTAATAAATTTTTAGTTTTTAATCATATGCAGGTCATACAATATTATGTATTATAGGATATATTTTAAGCTTTTCCTACTTATCTATATGTAATGTAAAACATAATTATATGGTATGTATTATTATGTTAGTAATTGTATAACAAATATTCTAAAAAGTGAATCTTTATATTTACAACATTTATTACAGTAAAAGAAACATTGGAAGAAAACCCCCTCACAACACACTCTTTCACTTTGAACACACTTATGCCATCATTCTTGTCACTTAACAAACAGTTCTGGAAGTCCTCTTTTGTGAGGGTCATTTTTTGTGCGGTAATAGCTGCCTGGATGTCCTGAATCAATTCAAAACATTTAGTTTTCATTTTCATTTTGACTTGGTGGAAGGTCCAGAGGTCATACGGTTTCGAAGTCAGTGAATCAGATGGATGAGGACGCACTGTAATGTTTTTCTGCAGGACGTCAAGACAGTCACAAGAGCACAACAGCACTTTCCTGCCTCCGGAAAGTGGCACCAGCTATGGGTAAATTACATTCGAAGTGAAGGAGAATATTTTTAAGGGGATGATTGGCAATATATTTTCTTACTATAATAAACTTTTGTTTAAATATTTACCATATTTTGTTATCACAACTCATATATTTGTATATTTACATCTTGTGCAATGTTAATGGATTTTTATGTTTGTATATTTATAATTTACATTCATATATTAACTAATTTGTATTGTGTTTTGCCTTGATCAATTTCTTATTTTGCTGGGACAGAATACACAAAACTCTCAACCTAAAATAGGAAAGGTTTATTTGGGCTGATATTTCAAAATTCACCGTGCAGTCAGGCTTGGTGGTGCATTCCTGTAGTCCCTGCACTTGGGAGGGAGTCGAAGGCTGGAGGATTGCCCTGAGTGTGAGGCCAGCTTGCCCAAAGAGTGAGTTCAAAGACAACCTGAACTATAAGAGTGAGACACTGAGAGGATCTGGCAGGCTTAAACAAACAAATGGCATTGATCTTTAAGGGTTGAATGATACCTCCTGGGCTTGGTGGGGAAAATATTCTTTGTGAATTCAAAAGTTAATCACTCTATGGACACAAATTACAATCTATTTCAAAATACTCTTGGTAATATTTACCCAGTAATGTTTCACTAGTTATTTGAGTATCTACCAAGCATCACACATTTTTTCTGTATTCTGTTGCTATTCTTTTAAGTCACTTTTTGGAGTGAAGTCAGAATCATATTTAAATATTTAAATCAGAGCTTACAATAGTTTAGCTTTTAAAATTTCAATATCTGTTGAGCAAAAAGTAATATTCAAACTCTTTATCAGGCTACAATATTTTGCATAATCTTAAAATTCTCCACATAAATTTTGAGCTACTTCTTCCATGACTATGTTCTAGTTGTTTATAATTTCTTTAAATTCCAAAATAGCACCTTTTTGGTTTCTGAGACTTTGAAACTGCTCTGCTCATCTTCATGTTTAAGCCTGTAGTTAGTTAACTCCTGTCTTATAAACCTTCCATTGATTTTGTTGTTGTTCTTCATCTCCTCTAGGACTTCAAAATAAACCCATCCCAGTAGTTTTCTTAATTAATTTTCATCACAGTTATACCTTGTTTGTTAACACAATCCCATTTGCTTTTCTTTGTCTAATTGCATGAGTATTGGTTGATGCATACATTGACATTCTCTCTTTACTATGAACTATACACTGTGAGGTCAGTAGTAATCTTTGTTTTGCTAGTAACCATGAAACAATTTCCTATGCAGCATCTAGCATATATTCAGTATTAACAAACATTGCTTGTTTAATGAGTAACAGCACAAATAAATCCATGCCTCATGTGTTTATCAACAACTGTATTATAAAGATGCCTGAGGCCCGGTATGGATCAAACTCGGGAGATACCCATGCGTATGTCATGAATCCAGCCTGAATGATATTTGGTTCCATTATTCAGTCTTTATTAACCAAGAAAATGCTCATGATTCACAAAATACAAATTGTCATTTCATATTTTTTTTTGAAGGACTCACTTTGTAAAAGTCATGAAAAATTTTGTTCTGAAATTTAGAAAGCTTTTTAATATATTTTATTAAACTAAAAAGATACTCATCTTCCCTATGAATATAAGCTGTCTGTAGTTTGCTTGCATATTCTTATTAGTCACTTGATGAAAGAAAGCTACCACTCATAAAAATATGATAAAATTAATTTCTTATATTTTGCTAACATTTATTCTTTGTGTGTAACATCCATCCATGAAGGAAAGTGCACGTCATGCTGGTGTGTGAGTGCTCAGGGCAAAGTAGCCTCAAAAGATTCCCTGAGGACCCAGGGCAAAACCTAGGCTTTTTTCTCCCCAGCACTAGGAGCATGGTACAAAGAGGATCAAGGGCCCACTGACAATGCTGGCAGCTCCTTACCATTCCAAAGGCAAGAAAAAAAAGAAACTCTTTATATGTCTGCATCACAAATTGCAACGCAAATTAGTGTCAAGCACTACTGGTGGAAAAAATCTGTGGAAGACTGTTTTCTTCTAAATAAAATTTATCTTCTAAAGAAATTGGACTAAGTAGCTTAATATGTATTTATGTTACAATCAGAAAACAAGGCTTAATTTAAGTATAAATTTAATACATATTTGATAAATGAATGTGTCCTTATGTATGTATTTATCCCTCTTTATCTATCTGTAAAACTATTTTAACCAATAGAGTATATGTGCAAATACACAATCCATTCATCTGCATATATATTTTTTTCTGCCTATTTTGCCAGGTAAAATTCTTTTGAAATGCAACTTTATTTTGAGGACTGGATTTAATAATATGAATACAGCATTAAACAAAAATGAATAGTAATTTATTGGTGCCTTAAAAATAAAATATTTGGTAGTATATTGAGTAGAGCATAATCTTGTGCTGTACAGAGGAGCTAAAATTTTTTGTATCTTTTTTCTGTCTGTGATGTGACTGATTAAAGTATCGGGAAAGGTAAAGAAACAAATATCCTCTACATTAAGTATAGCACTTCAGTCAAAAATATATCTGTAGAAAGAGAATAAAAATAATGAAAAAAAGCATTAGAAATGACACAGAGCTTCACTGAACAAGATGGTAGAAATTCACCAATAGTTGTCATATTGCATATTGCTGTCTTCAGATTAGTTGTTCAGATGACCAGATATAAGCATGAAAACATGGTCAGAAAAAAATTTAAACATTAACTCTTCCTTTCAGTAGACCATTAGACACCAGCATGTATTTATCCCTCTTTACTTATCTATAAAACTGTATGCATTTATCCCAGCTCTCTCTTTCCCTCCCTCCCTCTCTCTCTCTCTCTCTCTCTCTCTCTCTCTATATATATATATATATATATATATATTCCCTTCCTTCTTTCTTTCTTTTTCTCCTTTCCCTCATCCCAGTTATTCTCTTTAAAATTTTACATATCTACGTTTAATAAACATATACATGTAAAACTTATATAGACCTCTATACATTGAATTCTTAATGCAATACATAGGTGCTGTACCTAGCTAATATCCTGAAAAAATGAGTATAGGAATTATATTTTCTTTATAAATGAGGACTCAAATGCATTTTTCTAGGTAGGATAAATAAGAAACTACTAGGATTAAGGGCAAATCTATTTTACTATTTATGCTTCTATTCATATTGCATTATGCAAGTGACTCCCTGCTTTGTTTGTGAAATTAAAGCAACATAAGAAAAGAGCAAGTAGGAGAATTATTTGCTTCATAGTGGGAGAAGAGCAACAACTAAGGACACAAACTTTGTATTTAAAAGGATGGAGTAAAAAGTGTGGGGACAGCAACTGTATGTGATACAGATTAGAAAAATGTGTATCTGAGGAAAAATCCTTTATTGTTTAAGAAGTCAAAGTGAGAAAAATGATAGACATCCTTAAGCAGATAAGTTAGAACAAATGTGAAAATACATGGAGGGGGCTGGGGATTTAGCTCAGCGGCAAAGCGCCTGCCTGGCAAGTGCAAGGTCGTGAGTTCGGTTCCTGGTACCGGAGAAAAACCAAAAAAAAAAAAAAAGAAAATACATGGAGGATGTATCAACTCACTGGTGAGTATTATATCAGAAGTAGAGATTCAAGGAAAAGAGAAGACTAAAAAGCTAAATAAATAATAGAAATATAGCATTCCAAAGAAAGCATCTGATACTTAGAACAAATAATCAGAAACTAGGAAGAGAGTTAACCTGAAGAATATGAAAGCTAATGACAACAGTGGACATACACTCATTCCATTTGTCTAGCAAGCCAAGACTCCTTTCATTCTATGTGGTCTTCACAGAGTTGTCAGTCTTGGAAAACCACAAAGCTTTGGGAAGAAAGGAACTGTAACACAGGTTGTACCAAAATAGACGCTTTCCCCTGATTCTAACTGTTAATCTGAGTATTAATTCAAGGGCAGTGGCATTACATAGGACAAGTCAAACAGGAGTCTTCTCAGTAGCTGAGCTAAAGAAATGGAACAAAGAAGTTGTATTTTGTTTCTGAATGTTCTGGGTCTGGGGACTTTGACTACAGAGCTGTGCCATTCATTTCACTATAATATGTGAAAAGATTGTTTTCGCAGTAAAACCGCACAGTGGAAAAACAAAGAGACAGAAAGAGTCCTTGTCCCTTCATGAACTAGTGCCCATCTCTAAGATACTAGGTTCAGCCACTCTGTCTTTCAGTCTGTGAACTAACTTGATGTTTTTCCCAGCAGACAAAGAGATCCTGATGAAATAACCACTTAGACACATCTTGATGCAAATGAAGGGCTTCAGAATAAAGGGAAGAAAAAGACAGACATTCATGGTTGGAAAGAAATGAATGTGAAGTAGAAAGGAACAGAATTCAGGGTTGTCTATTATTTGTCCTTGAACTGGGGCTCAGAAAATATAGAACATCAAAGATTCTAAAAGTACAAGTAGACCCAGAGGGGGAAACTTGAATGTACCTCTTCTGTAATATTTAAGACATGTTTCCTGCTCTCCTCCATCAACTATGATTTCCCTGTCCAGGAATTGTCATCTCTCATTATTTCTTATAAACATCCTCTTGAGCATCACTAACCTGATAAAGATGCTAATGTCTTATACCTGACTGGTATGGAGACTGAATCAAAGGGGACAGGGCCATTTAAAAAAAAAAAAAGCTTGATTTTCAGGCTTGACTCAAAGAACAAATCCAAAGATATTAATGAGCAAAAATGCACAAGTATTGTAAGGACTGTAACAGCATCCATGTTAGCTGCCACAATAATAAATTTGATATCATCTAATCTTTATCATTTGAGCTTTAATTATATATATAGAATACAGATATACTTGTCACTATGATTTTGCTTTTAATTTCCTCATAATCCTTTTCCTCTTTCACCTTCTTTGCTTTAACTCTTATCAAAATGTAATAGCATATTAAGACTCTAAAACCTAAGCATTTAACAGTGATATAACACAGGCAACCATATGCAGCAAAAATCCAAATCAACAAAGAACCTATTGCTTACATGTCAGCTAGCATTATTTTCAGTATAAAAACAGAAAGTATTTGAAAGTCAGACTAAGATCAGGAGGCTGAGTAGAATCTTCCTGGTCACTATGTCTTTGCATGCACTGGGAGGGAAAGGTAACTAAGCCCAGGATGTGCTGTTACTCATTTTCCAGAACTTCTCCATATGATGTGAAAGCTGAAAGCTGAAGAAACCTATCCTGTCTCTGACGATGCATTGTAAACATGAGTCTGTATAAATTGGCTTCTAAAAAAATTCAGTCCTGCAAGTTACATAACTTATAAGTTTAGTCAAAGTAACTAATCTTCTTCATAGACTGATAATGGACAAAATGATTATAACATCTCAAAATTTATTGATGTCTCATAAAAATATTACTTTCATTTTCCAGTACTTCATGGGTGAAAAATGTGTCGTTCTCCAGACTTACATCAAGTTTCTGCTAAGTGATAGAAAAACAGAGAATTCAACTGTTGGACCCTATCACAATCAGTTCAGAGCTGAATATGCAAAAATGATGAGACCTCTCATGCATCTTCTGGCAATCTGCTTTGGGGTGGTGTTCAAACTCAGGTGATTTTGAGATTTGAGAATAAAAGCACTACAATTGCTTAAAAGTACAGCTTAAATTCTGTCAATAAGAGGTCAGGCCACTTAGGATTATACTAAAAGTGATGGATTGTGTTGGCCTTTGGCAATGGCTCACATTTGAAAGCAGTCTTTTGATGTTCAATACACACCTTGCAATTATTTTTCATTAAATAATGATAGTTAATAGTCCCATAAAATACATGATTTATTGTTTTGAATTGATACCAAGCAGCATTTATCACAGTGAATAAATATCAGTTTATATCTAGACAGTGAATAATGATTTTGGCAAAATGCCAACAATCTTTTAACTATTGAATACTTATTAAGAATTTTTGCAATATCACATGGATAAAAAGCTGAATGCATTTACATCTTCATTTGTTATGTGGTTGTAGAATAATACTGACTGATGATTTTTTATAGAGTCTAAAGAACAACTAGCAACACACCATGGTCAATGATGAAACTATGCTGCTACACATTTGTGCATTTTAAAATTTAAAATACATTTTAAATTTTTTTGAAGTGAGAAAACTTTTAGATTGAAATTGTTTTCAATAGTGTATCTTCAAAATAAATGCTCATTCCAATATTTTTCAAATGGTGAAAAACTTCTCAAACTAATAATGGTAAAACAGTGCACTTCAATAATAAACACGTTTGCATAACTTGGAAACTTAAAGGAAGTGACTAGTACATAAGATGGCAAAAAGTTGCTACACACACACACACACACACACACACACACACACACACTGTTCTTGACAGAAAAAGGTAAAATTGTTCAAATAGCCATACCTTCAATCTGCTTTTTTCGACCTGGTTGAATTTGGGTAGAGATGGAGGGTCAGCTCCTTACTCAGTCTGTGAAGGGTAGACAAACAGAGATCAGCCCCTCCTTGTACTACCTTTGGCATAGTTATTGATACTTATTGATGTTGATGTGGATCTTCGAGGTATCCCGGATATCACTACCCTAATGGGTGAAAGGAGGATACAGTTCACTTCTTCCATTTAGAAATGAAAGATCCACTCCCCTTCCAGCTTCCCTGTCACTCTCGATCCTCTACAGAGAGAACTGAGATAGGGTCAAAGATCATTTCCTCCTTGAACCCTTAAAAACTGCAGAGGGCGACAGGTTTTTGATTCATCTTTGGCTGTTACTAACATATACTCCATAATATTTCTGAGTCAGTCTTCATTGGTCTGCTGTATTACTTCCTAATTTCCCCTTAGTTATAAAGAAGAAAATCATGAAAGAATGTTCCTACTCTATCGTATGAGATCTAGAAGCTGACTTTACTTTTTGAATTAATTTTGTTTTATAATAGACCTGAAATGTTAACCATGCTGCTAAATGCAGCTGCAATTTTTCTCACTTGTTTAATTTTTTAAAATATCTCCTGATATAGTTGTATCATTGCCCATAGACCACAAAACTGAGACTTAGAGTTTTATTTATTCAATTTGTTCAGACAACAAAAGCAAAACGTGACTTTGCACCCCTGTGTGTCTGACATCTATCATGCTTCCTAATGGATACAAAGATATTCACATTGTAAATAAAATGTGGATTATTTAAATATTTTTTCACAGGACCACCTTTTGTAGAGATAACTTGGATAAATATGACTCCCTACTTCCAGGTTTTCCTATTTTTGTCTCAACTCCAGGCAGAATGATAAATACACTGTTTGGTTAAACTTCTACATTGTCTCACAAGAGCATTAACAATTATTGCTTTGTTTACCATCTTAAAGTAGTGAAGCTATTACATTGCAGGAAATGTCTCTAGTGGAATTGATTAGGGTTTATAATACTCACTAAGACCCACTTTAAGAGCATCATCTCCAGAAGTACCACTCTCACCTATTCATTTAAACCCTTGCAAGTAACATTTTTCATGTTAAATCATTACCATCATGCTTTCTATATATGAGGCACTTAATTCTTAGATCCTTAACCTAACATATTTTTCAGAGGAAGTTGTGAAAGAATGCATAGTTCTTTTCTTAAGTGTATTAGGCTTAACATGTCAAAGTCTGTTGAGCTAGGTTATGTCACTATTTCAAATATGAACGTAAAACTATACAACCTCAATTTCCACTTATGTAGATACTGCCAGTTCATTAAGCTGGGACAGAAATCCAGGCATCAAAAATCTCTTTGTCCAGTAATTATATAGCCAATGTCTTCTATCACACTGGGTAATATGCAACCTTTCAGAGATAGTTTATTTCCAAGTAGGAAATCTCAACTCCTGCATTCACAAATATCTCCGTATTCTAGGATAAGAAAATAAAAGAAAATATTTAATGGGGAAAGAAGTATTTATCCCTGCTTTAATCAAGTACTCCCATTTAGATAAGCCTTGGAGATTTCAGGTGAGCAGACAATTAATTGTACAATACTACTCATGGGGGTATATTTTTTTTCTTCAGCTTTTAAGGCATGTGGTACATAAAGGAAATAACTTTAGTGAGTATATTCCATTTTCAGTCAGTACATTTTTGATAGGAGATGACTGTGTGGAATTTTTATATCATTGCTATTTAACTGCATGAGATGTTTAAGTAAAATAAATAGGAAAAGAGAATCCTATTTATTATCTTCCTTGACCTTTAGGGAAATGTTTACAATATCCCACAACTTTCAGCTATGTACCTCACCTAAGGTAGTAATGACATTATTAGAAATAAGAAGAGTGGTCTGAAGAAGTTAAAAGTGTTAATTAACCTAGTAATTTTTATAAGGAATCGTGCTTAGGTTGTACATATTTATTTTATGTTACCCTCTCCCACACCCAAAATCAATTAGTATTTTCAAAATAATCACTTTACAGTTACTATCATAGAAGCTTGGGAGGTTGAATGACTTGACCAATAACTTACATATACTAAGTTGCAAAGCTGAGGTGAAATCCAGTGTAAGTGTAAAAGGAGGAGTCTCCAAGCTCCAGCCAAAGTAATAACATTTGTAACAGGCTGCTATAAGCCTCACTATGGTGTCTTTACATGGTGTTCACACTGCGTGCCAGACTACTGCAAAACAGAGCTATCCATGATGGTGTGTGCTGAGATTAGCAAAGAGGACTGCTAATGCTACCACTGTTAACTAATCCAGTATCCTTCAAATGGAACAATGGATGAGAACAGAGCACATACACGCAATACTTTTCCTCCATGGGTTGTGGTTTCTTGCTTTGTGTTTCTCACTGTGTGACTTACAGCCTACTACATAAACAGGAGCTAAGTGGGCAAGGGGTGACAACTCGGATAGAACAGCTTCCCTTAAAATGTCCATTCCTCTATAGGTAAGCATGAAAAAGTTTATTTATTTGTCAGACTGGACTAATTCATGTCATTTTTCAGTCTGTTGGTGCCCTTCCTATTCAGAGGTAAATCCTTCTTTCACATGTCCCAGGGAAACACAAAATCACATAATCTTGAATCCAAAGCTTAAAATATTAAGCACTTTAGAATGGAGAATTCCATATACCTGTTTCTATATCATTATTATTATTGCATGCACATAGATGTGTATATGTTTTTATTCATGTGTGTTTGTCAAAGCATGATATATGTATGAACTCTGAGGGAGTTGTTCTTTATGCATTCATTGTTATAGTGTTATTTATTGCAGCTTTTAATTATTCAAAAATCATAGATTTGGGCTTGGAATAATACTCTAAGGGATTTATTCTTTTGTGCCCACATATACCGTTATAATATCACTAGATTAATTTACATACAAAGACATTGGTAGAAAAGCGTACAGTAATTTTCCTATCAGTTTATGTCAGCCTGTGCTCCAGTAACTCCATTAAAAGCAAACAAGCCCAAGAAAGTAGTCTCACTGTCAGGGCTCCTCTAGATCTGAAGCCTGATCTTTGCCAGTCTGCTCTGTGCTCCCTCCCCACTTACCCTGCTACCACCAAGATTAACAGGTGTGAATTTAATCAATGTGTCTTTTGGCCTTTTGTTGGAATTAGCCAATTGGAGAGCATCATAAAATATTGGAGGAGAGTGGCGCAAATTGGGATAAGAGTATTTTCTCCTCCTCTAAGGAATTGTCTCTGACTGGGCTGTTCTCTAGTGTGGGCTTCATATGCAGCATTTCACTCACAGTTTCCTTTAATCCCTCTATTTAGCCACCTCTATGCACCTCACGCTGCTTAAGGCCTGAGGATAATATACCATATGTGGCAGTGTAAATTACAACTTTCTACATTTTTAAAATAGTGTCCTTATTAAAACATTATTATAATATTGTAATTTCTGTGTCCTATCTTCTTCTTATTAGGATACTACCATAGACTTTTAAAAACCTTCTTGTTTTACTTCTTAAGTAATTTCACTTTAAAACACACACTCAAATATAATTCCAGAACTAAATTCATAAACTTAAATCTGGTGGCATTAGGAAAGCAGTTAAGCAGGGCTTGTTCTCTTCTTTAACAATGGAGAAAAGGTTCTTTAGGTAGCAGTGTAAGACAATGATCAAGATAGGACCATAACTCTGACCTTAGGAATTCTACAAAGATTCATGGGTTTTCTACCATAACTTTCCCTGTGAATTGCACACATTTATACAACTCATCATTCTGTACTTTATCCATAAGATTATACTGGGGTTCTCAGTGCACATTTTTTCAGCAGCATACTGCATTTTATGTCATATGAACCTTTTTTCTTTCAAAATGCAATAATGCAGTGTAAAGTATAAATAACTAGTTTCACTTAAAATGCCATTTTCAAAATTACTGTGTTTTTGTTTGGCTGTGGAAACAATTTAAGTCAGAGCCACAATGGGTTGACTGCAAAGAATATCTCACTAGACAGGTGTTAGCTCTGCAGTGCAAATATATTTTGAGTCTTTTTCAGACTTGTCCTGGTTCTTTTCAGTAACCGACTTGATTGTCCTTGACAAATTAATCTAGTCAAGCATAAAATACACCCAGTCTCACAGTGTCTGAAGATTTCTTTTCCTGCTAGTTACCAAGCTGATCAGGTGTAAACCATCTTTTCTGACTAAAATAATTAGAAAGACACTTAATCTCAGGGGATTTAATTTTTGTGTGTGTGTGTGTTACACAACCCATGAAGGACCACAAACACTTTTCGTTGGCTTGCTCTGCCTGCTAGCATCTCATGGTGTTTTAAATCAGTGTAAATCATTTATCTACCATGTACTTTTAAAAACTTCACTGCATTCCTTTGTACATATGACAAAAGAAGTCAGAAATAATCTTTGATGATGAGCAATTCTGTTGAGCCCTGAGTGACTCTACTCTTTACCCTTTGTAGTCACCTGAAGTTTGACTAGCTTTCGCATATGCTTTTCACCATGAAGACTTGTGCTGTCTGGATGGATTCCTTCATTCAAGTATTTTAAGGATGCCAAAGTCATGACTTCTAAAGCTCTTAACTCACATTTTAAAATGAGAATGAGAGAGAATTCACTCTGGTCTTAATATTGCAAACTTTCAATGAAATTGTGTATTAATTCATCTTCACACAAATTTTGGACTAATCAGAATTCCTGAACAATATGTCCAAAACCACATATAGTGTGGTCTCCATTCCTTCATCCATGATATTCTGTCATATTTTATTTAAATCTCTTGAGCTTTTTCCCCTACCTTCTACATTTCATTTGTCAGTTTTAAATGCCTTTATTATGATTAGAATTATATCGTTTCCCTTGCAATTTACGAATGTCTTCTTTCAGTGGAATAATCCATCAACTAATTTCTTTGCAGGTTTTCTTCTACAAATAATTTAGCAAACTTCATTGCTTTAGCTATTCATTTGGGTAGAAGGTGCTCTCCATCATTTGATTGCTTTTTTCCTTAACTCTGGGTTGATTCACAATATGTATTTTAATATAACAGAGCAAGTCTTGTTCTTAATGTTGTCAGGTTGGAGGATGCAATCTTTAATCAACAACAATAACAAAGTCATGGGACTGTTAACATTTCCTTCCTACCTGTTTATCTTCTCCTAGCATGTGAATATCCATTGTTACCCTCTCATTCTGATTCTTCAAGCCTTCACTTTGCAATCATACTGTGGGAGAAAATTATTCTTGTTTCTTCCTTATTTGTTTGTGGATTCCTGTTTCATTATCCCATTTTTTCACTGAGTGTTATTTCTGTCTGCTCTTTTAAGCTGAGAATCTTGTAGTAAAATTATGTCAGAAAGAGGAAACTGAAAATGTTCAGGTACATTCTTAAGAGTACTTTACAACTACATTCTTATATTATTCAGCTTTCTCATTACTGGGACAAAATGACACTCACAACTTAAAGGAGGAGAGGTTTAATTTGGCTCACTAATTGGGAATCTATGACATGGTCCACCAACTCCAATGCAGAAATATCATGGGTGAAGAACATGCTGGAGCAAAGCTGCTCACATCATAGCTGATAGAAAGGAAAGAGAGAGAAGAAGCCAGAGGGGGAGATATACCCTCCAAAGCATGCTCCCATGACATACCAATTCCATCGAAGTCCAGCTTCTACTAGAACATTTTGCTATGAATTAATTTACGGATCGACCCATTGATCAGTGTAGCAACCCTCAGAGCTAGTCTCCCTCCAAAAGCACCTCTTCTGAAAACATTGAGACATTTAGGGGACCCTTGGAATCCAAACCATAACATTTTCCTCCTTGCCCCAAAACCAGTGATGTCCACCTCATGCAACATATATTGAGTCCAACTGTGAAGAGTACAAAAGTCTTAATTCTTTCAGCAACACTGAAAAATCCAAGTCCAGTGTCTCCTTTGAGATTTAGGCAGGTTCATAGCTGTGAGCCACTCTCAAAATTAAAAAAAAGAATACATACTTCTAACTAATAATGGCATAGGATAAATATTTCCATTTCAAAAGGGAGGAATACATGTATTGAACAAAATTAGACCAAGGCAAGAACAAAAGTCAGCAGGACAGTCATTAAATCCTGCAGCTCCATGCTCTGCACCCAGGGCACTTTTTGGCCAGGTGTAAACTTTAAATGGCTTGGGTAGCCTTGCCCTGTGATCATCCTGCATGCAGTCTGCATAGTTTCTCTTTTAAGCTGGCTCTACTCACAGTGTGTGGCTTTCCCAGGGAAAGCCACAACTTCCTGTAGTCTCCTGTAGACCTTCAACTCCACTGTGACGGTTTAATGTATTGTCCTTTCAAGGACAACTTACCTGGTGTCCCAGGGCTTCCTCTGAATTCTAGGTGAGGTTTCCATGACACATAGCTCTTACATTCTACATGTATGAAAAATCAAGTGCATGTTGCCAAGGTGAGCAATCAGCTCAAGCAGTAGCAGCGCACCCTTGACCATGGCTACAGAGGCCTTCCAATGCCAGGATGGCTAAATTGAGGAAAACACTACCATAGTTGGCTCTCACCCTGGAATACCTTTCTCAAAGCATAGCCTTTCAAGGAGTTTACCTTTTTGCACACTTAAATCTGTGATGAATGGAGTATGACCATTTCCTGAGCTGCCCTCAAGGATTCTTTCCTATTGTCTGGTTGAAAAGTACTTAGATTGCTTTTGCTGATACTGCTTCTCTTTTACTGCCTTTGTTAGCTAACTCCAAGGCTGAAACAGTATGGAGGAAGTACCTGATATGGGAAAGCTGCTCAGCTCATGGCTATCAAGAATCACAGTGAGACCTGGGGAGCCTATATGGGAGACACACCCTTAAAAGCACACTTCCAGTGGCACATCTCTTCCAACCAGCCTCTGCCTCCTAATAGCACACATACTTATGAATGGATCAATGGATCAATCCACTAATAAGAATAGTGGGCTTGTAATCCAGTCCCCTTTGAAAAGCCTCATTTCTGAATACATTGAGACTTTTGAGAAACATTCTAGATTTATACCAAAATAGTTTTTAGTAATCTATCTTAGCACAACTAAATTCTTTACTATTGTCACGTAGCTGTTTTTTTTTTTAAACTTACATAAAGTACTTTTATCTTGAAAGGTATATATTACTCCACATGATTAGATTTAGTTTACCAGACTTAGTAGACACCAGAATAACTTGGTGTACTAGTTAACATAGATTTATGGTCCCAAGTCCCAAAGGTTATTTCTCCTTTTCTAGCTTTAAAAAATCACATTCTTTTGACTCTTTTTGGTGTAAGAACATGTATATAACCCACTTCTGGCTTTTAAGAAATGCTAGCAAGGATGAGCTTCTCTTCTGATACAAAAAGTACAAACTCTTCCTAAAATATGTAGCATTGCCCTTTTGCCACAACTACTGCTTTCTGCCATAGGAAGAGGATGCATTTAGAGAAATGCAGTCGTCTGTAGCAACATCATGAAGTCACACGATGAGAATTACATGTGAAACTCTTACTTGTGGGATGATAATTTGGGTCCTGAATGACTTTGTTTGATCTCTGCCTTAGTTCTTTAATTTCTAGTTTTCTTATAACAAATAGGCTATTATTAAAGTAAATGTAGTCTGAAATTAGTTGACTTTCTGTTTCAATGTATACAGGTACCCCTGTATATTTTAGAGGATCTGTGATTTCAAATTTTCAAATGTCAAAATTTTCACATCTGCGTATATTTATATTCTCTTGGGCAACTAGTGTCCTGTCATTGGGTCAGCTATACCTGCTCTACACTGTATTTAATTTGCTATGTATTTCCTCTCTAAAAGTAGTGCTACACAGTGATTTGGTCATTGACATCCATTGATGGATATATAAAAAAAAAAAGCAATTTTAAAGAAATAGATTCCCTTAAAACAACTGCATTTGAAAATGTCAGAGTAGAGTTTTATGATGAATTATACATGGGAATGAATTTAATATTTTTAAATCACAGCAAGACAGAGATTTAGGTGCTACTGCATACTCTTGGAAAATATATTCCAGCTGTTCTAGAAAGCATTATCACAGCATAACCTGGCAAAGAACCCTGATCTTGACTATATTTTATTCCAGGCCATTGCCTAACATATGGATGGAAATTCCCACAGAAAACACTACGAGCCTGATTGCAGAAGCAATCAGAGGAGAACAAAGCTCCACTTGACTCAGTATCTAGGCATAATGCAAAAAGTGCTATTCAGTTCACTTTGCTGTGTTATCTTGGAAATTTTTGCCCATAAAATAATTCAGAGACACAAAGAAGCATAACACTGTCTTTCATTATTCTGACAATTACTTTGTTGCCAATTTATAATAAGAAAACAAAAGGTTTGTAGTTCAGAGGGTAATTTCTTTCTTTCTTTCTTTCTTTTTTTTTTTTTTCCAATACCGGGAATCAAACTCACGACCTTGTGCTTGCCAGGCAGCCTTTGTGCTGCTGAGCTAAATCCCCAGGCCCCTAGAGGGTAATTTCATCTCTATCATCTATTTTACCCTTGAAAAAAAACTATGCACAACCAGTAAGTCAGAAAATACTTTCATAGTTTTACAACTAAAGGGATTAGGATTTAGAACTCTAAAATTTGGTAAGAAGAGGCTCATTAAGGTCATTCATTCTCTTTTACAAATAAGTGTGAGATTCGTGCAGCAGATTTCCTACTTAGGTTATCCTTTTCTTAGAAGACACAGAGACTTTCACATGGTCACTCATGAGTCAGTGGTAGGATTAAAACTATTATCTAAATCAACTCACATCCAACAAGTATGTTCCCATAAGTGATAATTCTTTGTGTGAAGCTGATGTCACATTCTTTTTCCTCGATTTCAGAATCAGGAATCTGATCGAGTATGAACACAGGGAATCTCCAGTACTGTGCCCATAGTACATAATTAACACTGTGGTGAATTTCTAGAGCTGTGGAGATAGAGGTGCTTCTGTCGAAGGTCTGTCTTATCCCTGGGTAAGAACAGCAGCATAACAGCCTGAATTATAACAAAAAGTATTTGAATTGTTAATCAGTGTCTGATAGAAGAGCAGGTTGTCCTTGCCAAAACTGAATAACTATTAGATCTAGGTAGACTTTTCTAGTGACCCAGTAATATGATATAGAAATATAAGAGTAATGAAGGGATAAAAATCACCATCACTTGTGTAACACAGTTTTACCTCTTAAAAGAAAAACAAATGGGGAGAGTTGCTGTGACAATTTCACTACACACTTTAACTGAGATGCAAAAACAACCAGAACAATACTACCTTTAACATAATTTTTCCAGCTGGATGGGCATGGTTGTATATTCCTGTAATCTCAGAATTTGGGAAGCTGAGGCAAGAGGATCTCCATGAATTCGAGGTCAGCCTTGGCTGGTTAGTTCAAAACTAGCTTGAACTACATACCAAGACCCTTTCTGAAAACAAAACAAAACATAAATAGAAAAACAACAACAACAAACAAAACATGATTTTTCCAAAGGGAGGGGAATCTTTACAAATTAAAACACACATGTGAACACACACAGATGGTTGTTATATGTGTGTATAAGTACACATGTGTAGATAGATGAGTGCTTAGGTCAAAAAATAAATAGATCCTACCCCATATGAATATCTACATAAAGGAAAATAAGATCTTTCATTGTAATGAGTTATTACCTGCATTGTGATATAAAACCGGTGCACTTTTCAACTATTAATTCAAGCAGCATGAAATGAGCTCCGGCTCTGCTCAAGGCCCTGAGAGAAACATTAAGGGGTGTGTAAAATGAGTAATACCTTGCATACATGCCTGTTAAACAACTTACCATATTGTTGAACATGTTTGTGTTCATCCCAGACAGTTTAGAAGGGAAGAAATGGTTTAATGGGGGAATCAGAGGCCATGATTGATTGTTCTTTGTTTTTGTGGTTCCTGGAGAGTAGCATGATAAGTGATATACATTTTATTTTTATCCACCTGCAATCTTGTTCTTGATGTCAAGATTAGGAGAGACATTCCAGAAGTCAAACAGAGCAAACATGGAAGTCTCTCTCTGAGTTATATAGGCCTTTAAATTAAATGCTCCATGACAGGATAGACAAATAACTCCAAGGCATATTGTACCATTGTTTGTCCTGTTTTTCTAATAGTGTGTAAATAATAAAAATATATTTATGAACTATATTTCATGTAAGAATTTTTTTACATAATAAAACCAAGAATATCAGTCTTCAACTCATATTAGTGGCTTTGTTAATTATGTAATTTACTCAGAAAAGACATTTTCTGGATTTGTGGGGAAAATATTACTATTTACAATCAATTGCATGGGCCTGCCACTTTATTTTCCAGTATGACACAAAAGAAGCAAGAACTGTAATAGAAAAAAATAAGTTGGTACATAATACACATACACACAGTTGTTTTCACTAAGATGACAGGCAATAAATAAGACCCAGGACTGAATTATGTTTGCATATGTATACAAATATACGGCCATAAACACTTTTTATTAAAGAGGAAAGTGACTATGTGATCAAGATATAATTTTTGAAGTGCGGTAATTTCATTGACAGTGAAAAGCATTAAAATTGCACTTTTAAAGCCATCTCATTGAACTTTGAAATGAATGACCTTAGTGATCACATGAGTTAAGATGCTCTTAAAAGAAATGGAAAAATGAGGTGAGAACATATCTCCTTGTAAATATTCACTACTGAGTTACTCAGGGAATGAAGCACAGAATGAAGACAAGTCTCAATTACATTGTGACTATTAGTTGCTTTCCTATCTGTATACTTACTAACTTCAACCATAAAATAGCTAGACAGAGGCAATGAGCCTTACATACTCTAAGGTGCAAATCCATCCAGAAAGAGTGAATGTTTTTCTCCTGAAAGTAAAATAATCTATTTCTCTTTGGTCTAATTTGGACAGGGCTCATTCCTAACTCTGAGAAAAAGAAAGACTCTGAATGGTCACAGAATGATTTAGTATCTAGGACTCTGCTGCCTGTGTTGATATTGAGCAGCCTTGATTGTTAAAACCATGTTGCCTTAAGCAAGTCACTTAAACGTTTTGCTTCCATTCTGAATATATCAATGGCAGATAACAATGCATATCTCATATATTTTATTATATACCTGATTCAGGAAATTGCTTAGGATACACTTACATATAGGTACACTCATATCTATCATTATAGGTACACTCAATTTACACTAGTCTATGAATGAAGTGAAGAGGGTAGATATATATCTAAAATAAAATTCAGTTATTAGTTTGTAAAGTAGATGTAGACTATACCCAAATAATTATCTACAGTAGTGATTTAGTGGAATATTCAATAGCAATATGTTTTACAAACATGTGCATTATAAGCTCCTTTTACAAAATGGAGCTTGCACTAGTAAAAGTATATCAGATTAATAAAAGTATAGAGAACAGAGATCCATAGTCATTCTGCTTTGCTAATTCTGCTTGCTATGTGTGTCAACAATCTCTTCTACATTGCATCTACTTGAAAAAGTTGAAAAAGACTATTCTAACATATCGGGCAGCACTTTTTTTTCTAAGCAAATAGTCTCAGAAAGGTTAAGTGGACTTTCTTCAACTTTGACGAGAAGTTTCCACATTTAAAATTAACACTATTTTGGACATGCCAAGTTGTAAATATTCATTTGTTAAATCTCAAAAGTTATGTCAATTGAATCCCTAAAATATTTGCCTGGTTAACCCAAAAAATTTCCACAACCTGGCATTGATTTACTCCACGGGAATTCAGTAATGATGCACAGCGTGACATTTGTGAAGCAAATGCATTCCTACACCAAGGAATCTTCCAAGGAAAATAATTGAGTGATGAACGGACCTTCTGTTGTGTCTTTCATCACTTTCTGAGCACAGCGACTATTCACATTTTGGTTTGGTCCCAAATAAACCTGACATAAACATCCCAGCAGGTGTCACATTTCCATGGCAGTGACAATGTTGTTGTAATGCCATGGTGTAAAAAGGCATAGAGCTGGAAAGCTCTTTGTCTCTTCTTCCTCTGCTCTTACTCTTACCACAGGGTGATGACACTATCTGTTTATTTCTCCTCTGCCCCATTGTACTTGAAGCTATGTGATGACAAGGGAAATATATGTCCTCTATAATTCTGACCATTATTAACTAGGACATTTAGGGAACTAAAATGGATATTTAAGATGAAATTTCAATGAATTAGTGAATAAATAGTAAAATTAATTGAAATCTTAAGGTACTTTTATAGACTTATTGCTAGAGGAAACTCTTTAAATTTTGCCCATGAATTTATCTCCAGAAAAGAAATACTGTCTTTCTCACTCCTTTAAGTCAATGAGCAGTACTACTTAATCAAGGCCACCAAATTAAAGTACTATGTGACAATTCTTATTGTTTTCCTTTGTAGTGATCCACACTCTTTCTTTTAAATATACTTTGTGTGGAAGCAGAGTAAAACCTGTCCAGTATCTTTCTACCATTAAATTATGTGTTCTTAGAATGCCCACATGAAGATTATGTTTCTGCACTGAACAATTCGAATTTGTTCCACTTCCATTCCTTTGATATAATTTCAATGCTAATTATTAATCATTCAATGAAATTTTATTTGGCATCTGTAAACTATCTAGGCATCCAGTCAGGCAATTATTATGATTATCCTCCGGTGTTTTAATTCTAATTGAAGCAAGAAACTACAATAATTCACTATTTTGAATAAAGTGGCAAAGCAGAACTCTTATATGGGAAAATGTCACACATTAGCAAAAAAAAAAAAAAAAAACAAAAAAAAAACCAGCATTACAGTCTCAAAATAGCTATTTCCTAAATATGAGGTTTTCTTATGTCTGTGGAGAAGTGATGTGCTTCTGTGGCTGAAAATAATATTAAAACATGACATAAAACATCACACATGCACAAAAATACACACACACAGAGTTTGCCGTGATTTAAATATGATGAGACTGTGGTACAAAATGACCAGATATATCCAGACAGCTTACCTACAAATATAATTGTTTCATCTAAACCTAGCCTTTTTGATACACTTGTTTTGACCACAATTTCATTCTGAGAGATAAAGGTTTAGCTTTTCCTTTCAGAGAACATTAAAAGCAGTGTTTCAACTTAAATTTTTCAAGAATTATCTAGGTCACATTCACAGCCTTTAACTGGCATGGTGAAAGCCTTTCTTTTTTCCCTGGGTAACAGAGGCTATGTAGGTGTGCAGAAAGATGGACAGGGATCCATGGCTTCTCAGTCTCATTCTCACATTTTCTCTAGTCTCAGGGGTGATTTTTCAGCTTTTCAGATTCACAAACTTAATTTCACTGCTTTATAGTGTGAGAGGGCTCTAGCCATGGTGAATCAATTCATGTTATTTTAAAACACAAGAGACAGCTAGAGAAGCCACAGTGTTAAGGCATTAATTGATGTTTTTAAAAGAGTCTAATGGAATAAGCTTCACTGTTTGTCAGAAATACTCACCCCCACAGGATAACACTCACGGGAATCTATAATTATATTGTTCTTCGAACAAACACTACAACACATCTACTTAACTTGGAGTGTATTGCTGGGGCACTCTGACTTTCACAGAAGACCTGAAATTCAACATTTTCTATTCAACCATGAAGCACAATTCCCACCAAATAGTTTCTTTTTCTACCTTGTCTATTTAAATAAAAACTCAATGAGATTATGTTTTAAATCTAATCTCATCTGATATCAATGTGGCCTGACTTCTTCGTCCCCACTTCTTAGACCAATCAAACAATAATATGAGTAACTGTACATAAAGTCTTTATCAGATGAACACTGGAAATGGCTTTGTAATCTCAGATCTTATCTCATAACCTGGTGAAACAATAGGTACTCTACTGAACTTTTAGCATAAACTCTCTCCTAATGATAATGTCTTATTGTAGCATTTCTATGGCTCACATGCATATATTTTTAATATATCAGAGATACTGTAAATTCTACCACTTCTAAGTTTGAAATTCAAGATCTTTTCTACAAAAATAAATAGCTTTATCACCAAATACCCCTTATTTAATTTTTTTTTCTTTTTTTTTTTGGTTTTTCTCCAGTACCGGGAACCGAACTCACGACCTTGTACTTGCCAGGCAGACGCTTTGCTGCTGAGCTAAATCCCCAGCCCCAATGCCCCTTATTTTAGTGAATAGAAACATTATGCACAAAACCATCCAAGTTGTTATAGAAAAATATCATAATCTTCAAGCTTGAATTCCACAATATGAAGATATTTCTCTATTTTGACCAAGTTACAGTGATTTTGTGTCCCTTTCAATTCATATTGGCATAAATTCCTAACTTTCCTTGGAATCCACTTGCCAAATATTTCCATAGATCCTCAGAATAAACACTACGTAAGAAGTTTCTGCAAAAAGTAATGATTATTTTCTGTGTTTTCCCTTAAGGAAGAACATATAGACATATGCCTTTAGACAGAGTGGGAAATATGACATAACTTGATCTTACACACTAAAAAAACTACATAACTAAGAAAGAAGTGAATGCTGTATTCCCACAAAATAAGCATAGAGAAGGCTATGCTTGTTAAATTTCAAAGGAAGCAAATGAGGTGACTCCAACATATCTTCTGGCTCTCTGACTGTGGATGCCTGAGTAGACTGCAGATCAAGGAAACACAGCCCAAGCAGAACATAAGGCGACTGAGGAGTCTGAGCTTGGTGCTCTGAATTGCGCGAGTACTATTTAAATATCAATGACAGTGAAGTACTTCAACAAGGTTGAAATATAAAGGCAGTATGCTTCATAAAAGGAGGCCACGCAGTACGTGATTTTCACTCATATTGTTTTTTTTTACTTCTGTGGAGAAAATAGATTTGTGGTGTGGTTTCCTGAACTTGAATGTCAAAAAAACGTATTGTATTAATGTGGGGGAGGGAAGGTGGGTAATTATATCTAAAATATATATGATTGCATTTGAAGGGTGTATTGGTCAGCTTTATTATTAGTAGAAGAAAGCACCTAACACTTATAACATAAAGGAGGAGAGGTTTAATTTGGCTCACAGTGTAGAGGATGCAGTCCAGCGTTAGTTGTGCCAGAGGTGTGTGGTTGAGCACAGCTGCACACTTCTTGGTGGCTGGAAAACTGAGCACAAGGGAACAGTGCCAGGGAGAGCTTCTACTCTAAGGCAAGCCGGTAATAACCCACCACCTCCAAGTGGGCCTCACATTCTAAGCACACATTCAGTGATAAACATCTGAATTAATCCACTGATCAGTATAGCGCACCCATAGTCCTATCACACCTCCAGGATTCTATTAATTCCATCAAGTACAACTTGATTAAAAAAGGACGATGAACATATTATAAAGTTACACCTCAGTCTGCCTATTAGAAAAACAAAATTGAGCAATGTGTTAAGCAAAAAGGATGATGAACCTATTCAAGAACATATTTATATAGAAAACTCTACTATTTAACACTATGACAAAAATCAAACAAATTAAGGTTTGTGGTAAAGCTAGGAAGAGATCTAAATATCAGCTCTGGATTTATTAACACAAATTCTCAAAGTTTTTGTCCCTCTAAATTTTAGTCACTCTGTCCTGCACATTTCTACTTCACTGTATAAAATAGTGCTGTCTTTCTGATGTCTGAATGAACGGCACTTTCTGTTTTTCGGTGGTTTCATTTATACGTTGCACAATACAAAATGCCTGTCAAGTCACTTGCTCAACTTAGAATTTTATGATCAAAGAAATTTTGAAAAACTTTTGTCTGCATAATAGTATACATTTATATATATATATTAAAATTTATGAACAATTTAAAAAATGAAAGATCACTTTTATTCTGAGTCTTGGTTTTTTACCCTGATTTGATAGACAGCATCTCACTACTTCTTCATACTTAATTCTTTAACATGAAAGAATTAGGGTCCTAGAGAAAAGTTGAGTTAGTGCCTGTATCATGAAATGTTTCATACAGACAGATTAAAGTGAATTTATTGACACACAGTTCAAATTCAAAGAGGAAAGACCAACTTGTGAAATCAAATGCTACTATCACAGTGTTCAAGTTTGCTGGCTAAATCAGTTTTCGAAAGATTGCAATTTACCCCGCTAGACTGCCGGTGTCCATATTGTCTCTGTGTTTCTCCTCAAATTAGCTCCACATGTAAAAGAGACCCAGCTATGCCAGGTTCTTTGGTTATCTCATGCCATCTGAGGCAGTTACACAGGTACCTACCCTTTTAATTAAAAGAAATATGTTGATGAGGAGCCGAGGATGTAGTCCAGTGGTTGTGTACCTGCCTGGCAAGCACAAGGTCCTAAGTTCAATTCTTGGTACCAAAAAACAATTTGATGGAACAATTTTAAGTTATGTATTTTTGACCTATGTATTTTGCTATTTATTTTGTGGCTTTTAATAATGCACAGCTAAATGTAGAATATGCACTAGATATTAATCATCACAACACAAATAACAAAGAAATATAGCCCAGAAGAAATAAAAGATGCCATGTTAATATGGTGTTAAGGCATATGAAATATCAATATTTCTGTATATCCCAAATAACATGCATTATATGGAAAAATTCTCTTTTAGTATATTTGCTTCTTGGTTGTCAATCAGGATCCAGTTAAAATGGGCACTACTGTTTGGTAAGTGCAGGATGATAAAGTTCTCACTAAATGTAATCACATGAGGTCCAGTCAGAATTTTGAGTGTTTCTTGTTGATAATCTGCCTCTATTATCATTCCTATATACATTTGTTCACTTAACCAATAATCACCTTTGAATGCACTAGTTGCAAGTAACCATCCTTGGTTATGGAAGGAAGAGTGCTAGAAAGATGTTACATCAAGAAGCATCAAGAAATACATTAAGAGAAAAGGGTATTTCAGATAACTATAAAAAAGGAAGGCATAAATCTCACAACTGAGAGAAATGACATGAAATGAACATTTATCCAGTTCCTCTTATGTATCTGCATTATGCTAAGCCCTATAATATGAAAGGTTAAGTGTATTCGTTTGCTAGGATTATATGACAAAACACTAGAGACTGAGCAGCACTAACACCATAACTGGATTTTCTTGTAGTTGTATAATTTAAAGGTAGAAGGGATTGTTAGGTGTGGTTTCTGCTGAGGCCCCTCTCTTCAATTTGAAGATTATTAGTTCCTCTCTGTGTCTCTTCTTGCCCTTGATATTGTATATTTGTGTCCTAATCTCCTCTTATCATGACATCTATAACATTAGAATTGCCTATGTACAAAACACTTTACTGAAATCTAATTATTTGTTCAAGGTATACTTGTATTCTGAGATACTGAGGATTAGGATTTTATCATTTGAACTGTGAGGCAACACATTCAATCTATGCACTAAGATCTGTTTCGTTCTTTTTTCTCAATTCATAGTGTTCACTCTCAAATTCAGAGCGGGAAGCACGTTGCCATTGGATACTCTTAATTCTTGAGCTACAAACTCTTCATATCAATCACAAGAGAAAAGTTACAATGTATCACATGCATTTCTCAGAATTTACAGTAATTTATTACACCCTCATATAGTTCTACGTGATAGGCATTCACTCCATTTTTTAAAGACAAGAAAAACAAAAATGAGGCCAAGAGAGTTTAAGCAACCAAATAATTGTCTTATAATCAGGAAGAGATAGATGCCAGTTCTAAATAATTTTTTCTACTGCAAACTTATTTCTTTTCTTCAGGAACTTGCTAATTTCAGATATTCTGACTCATGGAAAACATATCAGAATAAGTTATAATATTTGATTTGATAAAATATGACCTAATATGGATAACAGTAGCATACCTCACAATTGGAAGTAAAGTATGGGATATTATGGTATTTGAATGCATTGACAAAAATGGTTGAGACATAAACTATTCAAAATTAAATTAGCAAAAATAAAGGGGAAAATTAGTACATAAATAGATTATCTTCAGGCTCTTGAAAAACATACACATTTAAAACAGGCTACAATTTTTTTCTCACTCTGTTTCTAAGGAATTAGCATGTTTTACTAATTCTTTTTTGTTTGATCTTCTTCTCATTGCTAATCCAGCAGCCCTAATATTCTTAGGAAACTTCAAACTATCTCTACTGATGTGAACCCTGTGGGCTGCAATCTGAGGACAAAAGAAAAGGAAAGGAACTGACACGTCTGTCTAATGGGCCAAGATGTAAATGAGCAGCGGTAAATCAAGAGAAAAAATGAGCCCCTGAATTTGCACACTGCTGGGCTGAATAGGAATGAGAGGGCCCATCTGTCTAAGATGGAAGAAATGTGTGACCTCTGGAAGAGGAGCACCAGAATTCTTTAAAGATGAGAAATGAAAATGTCACCAACATTCTGAGAAAATACTACTTCCAGGGAGCAGATTAATGAAGCAGAAGCAAAGCCCAACTGTCAGCAGCTGAATTATTAAAGGAGGAAAAGGAGAATCTATGGACAGGTGCAGGCTTGTCCAAAAATTGAAGACTCTTACACCAAATCGCCCACTGAATACAAGAAGATTCACTTGACTTTTATCTGAACACTTTAATCGCTAACTTGCTTGACATTTTATC
>NW_004955433.1:20412025-20458857 GCF_000276665.1 Chinchilla lanigera | reverse complement strand
TTGTTCCTTGTTTTGGGAGGGATAAATGGAAACCAAAAGGACTATTATAAAACATAATCATGGTATTTTCTTAAAAGGAGGGATGATGTTGGCCTTACTTGGGAAGAATATTCAATTGTTCTTGTACTAGAGGCTCCTCATCCTAAAATGTTGGTTCTGTCTCTCCTTAGTTGTGTATCTGCAGGGAAACCACTTAAACCTTTTGATTCCTATTTGGGATCAAAGCAGAATGTGAATGCCTTTAACAGAGTTTGTTGTCTGGCATATAGAAATATCAAACTGGAAAAAATTAGTGAAACAAT
This sequence comes from Chinchilla lanigera, assembly GCF_000276665.1. Taxonomy (NCBI): domain Eukaryota; kingdom Metazoa; phylum Chordata; class Mammalia; order Rodentia; family Chinchillidae; genus Chinchilla; species Chinchilla lanigera. The sequence continues at coordinate 20,458,555 of NW_004955433.1, read as the reverse complement.
AAACTGTGAAAGCCGCAATCATTACCAGCTCTCTTCCTTCCAGAGTTGAGGCTCAACAAGACATTTTTAAGTAAGTACTTTTTTTGTTGGTCTTCTTTGTAACAGAAAATCAACTATATTTATGAAGCAAAATATACAGAGTGATTATTTGTTCATAAAGCAATATTCCTTTACCCATCCTTCGGTTGCATCATAGAATTCTTTTAATGGTGAATATATTTTCCACTGCCTACCCAGATCCACTCTTAATGTCTCCCTACCTTGCTTTGTCCCAGGAAATGATCGCCCCTGGGCAGCTCCCTTGCTCTCTGCCTGCCATAAAATTTGAGCCAATGGTTGACACCATAATGAGTTCAGAAGATAGAGGAGACTTAGAAGCTGGAGCGGTGATTATGTTCCACATATCCCTCTGCACCAGCTCACTATAGGCCTTGTGTCTCTTATCCAATAGTCCATATCAGGTTATTAGGATACTCAGCTCATCTCTCCATGTTCTGCAGCCTCCTCTCTCCTCATGGTCCTCTGTCCTGATATTTATAACTCTACACTTTCACTCTAGGGAGTTTTACCATCCCTTGCTGATTTCTCTGTAGCCTGCTTATACCTTCATAAATACAGACTTTATTAAACTTTGGGCAAATTATGAAGCTTGAACACTCCATCTCCCTCTTTCCTTTCCTAGCATATTAGCTAACCTAAGAGAGTTTGCCTGGGGATTAGAAAATGTGATTATGGTTGCAAAATTCTATTTTTATAAGTTTTTTCAGAGTCACTTTTCTTCATCATATTGGGCATGAATATAAATGATCTAAGCTACATCCAATGAGATATCACTATAAACTTTACTCACAAAGTAAAATAAATGTGCACATTCTATTTAAGTGTCTCAAGTGGAAAAATGTATTGATAATGAGTCTTTTTGAAATGCCAGTGAAAGGATTCACCTACAGTGAAGAATGCTATTTCTTGACTATTTTACTGATTAACTTAACACAAAAAGAAAACATATAAATAAAAAGAGCTAAAGTCTTAAATATGTTCACAATCACAAGGCTCAGTATTGTAGCTTGCCTCAAATCTCCCAAATTTTGATATCAAAATATTATTACTAATCAACCTAAGTATCATGTATGTAGTAAAAGGCATTTTATAAGGGTAATACTTGATGAGAGCTTACATTCTTGTGTTAAGGTACTTCTTAAAATAACTTTTCTGGAGAAAATCTCATAACAATTGTTCAGATGATTTCATCCAGCATGGAAGTCATAGCCTGTTATGGCAAAATTAGGGCTGTATTCCACAAGAGACCAAAGAACTTTATGAGAAAAGGCAAAGTTTTAATTTAGACTAGTCACCTCTCATCCTGATTTTCAAGTCAGGGAAGTGGGGGTGGGCCTGCCTTTGTTCCCAGCTTATATACATTTTTGGTTTCCATGGTAACAGATTGGAATGTTATAGCCCTGGCCACATGTTGTTTTCCTTGTGCCACCTAACCGAGTCAGGCTGTGGTCATGAGCCCAACCACCATGATATATGCTTTTTGTACTCTGTTCTATATGTTCCCCTTTTGATAACCACACATTTCCTTTATGTTTACGGTGTTTATCTAGGGCCAGAGAAAGGATGAAATAACCCAGACAAGGTCATAGGTAGTTTGGCATTCTTTGTCTTTGAAGAAGCATTCCAGGGATCAGTGAGGATTGCAAAGTTAACTCTTTAAAACCCCTCCTGGATGTTTCTCAAGACACATTTGGAGGCTTGCATTAAGACTAGAATTATTCTATTCTAAAATGATATGTTAAGAGTCACTGTCCCCTACAAGACTACATGGTCTGATATATTTACATAATTTTCTAATTTCTATAATGACAAAAACAAACAGTTAATTACTCATACTGTTTTTAAATAACAATGTATACAGAAGGATGAATTTGTTTTAGATGTATATCTAAACTAGTTTGGACACAAAATTTTAAAGAACCACCTGAATATTTCAGAAGTTACAATATATTCTTTGTAATAAAGACCAAAATAGTGATATTAACTTAACTGAGAATAATACAACAAATGTGAACACTTAATTAGTGCTCTGATCATACTATTATCTCTGAGAAGTGAACTTTTAATAGGGAATCATATCAGTTCAATAAACATTTTCAAAGACATAGAAATACTAATGCAACAACACAAAAGACTTCAGAACAAAATCACTTGTTCCCTAGGATTTAATCATGGTCTTTTTGTCCTTGTGATAGCTTTAGTTGTCAGTACTGTCAGAGAAATTATAGAAACTTTGTTTGATACTAATTTTGGAGTAATATTCAAAAATATTTCAAAATATTGTCAGGTTGGAGTATACATATCTATTTTATACAAAATTCCTCATTTTTTTGAAGACAAAAAATAAAACAAACAAAAATTCCTTTTTTGAAACAATAACTGCATCAGGGAAAATATATCTGAATTGGAAATGTTGATATTTTAGTTTTTCCAACTTTCCCTCATTTCACAAAGATTTAATATATTATGAACATCAAGTTTCCTCATATAAATCTGACATGCACATTCTTTGTCAGTGGATGCACAACATTCCTGCTAATAGGCTGGCAAGGTTTATCTAGTAGACTTCTTTTCTGTTAGTTGAAGTGACTGCTGATTTCCATAACTATAAATAAACTAACAATTTACAGTGTACCTTGTTGATATGATGTAAATGTTAGTCAAATCATTTGTAAGTGTACAAATTAGTTACAGGAAAAGTTTCATAAATGCTTTCAATTCAAAGAGGGCAAATCAGCTGGGTCCAGCCTTCCTTCTAGGTTCATGTCCTTTGAATTTCCTACGCAAAAGGTTTCTGGTATCTTGAAGAATTAACTTCCCCTACCTCAGATCTAAGCATCTACAACTCTATTTCCCTATCTACTTTTTCTTGTGTCTAAATGATCTTGAGATTTATTGTATACCAGAATTTTTCTCATTTTCTCAACAGAACTCAAATATAATCTCTTTTTATAGTTGTTCTTGAGTATCATATTCAGAATTAAACATTTTTTCTTCATTTCCTCATTAAAATTTCATAACCCCATTTGAAAGAATTTACAATATGTTATTGCTCTTGATTTGCTAAGAACAGACTAATAGGAGGCCTAGTCTCTGCAAGACTGTCCAGGAGGGAGTTGTCACTTCACGGCCTTTATCTTCTAGTGATGTTTCCAAGAGAACTTCATGAAGAAGGCAAATATAGAATGTTATTCAGCCTCACCGGCTATTTGGGAGCACACCTAGTTTTATAGAATTGGGTGTTAGGCAGATCTAGGTTTACATTGCTCAAGATTATATAAAATGTTGATGGAAAACAGAAATGTTTGCTTCTTTGTCATGGTGAACCATATACATGCTGGATCTCGTTCATGAAAACCAGGTTTGGTCCCTGTAGGTCAGGAAGTAAAAGAAGCTGTGTACTCACTGGAGAGGCTACAGATCTCTGACTAAGGAGAAAATGCTGTACAGTTGGATCTGTTGCTTTCTGTACTTTTGTAAAGCTAAGCAAACCTACAGTTACAATGAAGTTCATTTTTGTTATGAGTCTGACTGCCACTTGCTGACAAGAACCCATACTGAAGTTTCCTTCTGCAATTGTAACATGTATAATCATTTGCTTATATTTCAATTTTTAATATATTATGTTCTGTGTTACTCTGGTGGTTTAACAACTGGTGGTTAACTTGCAACGCACAGCTGAATTGGTCCAGTGTGGTGCTGGGTGTGGCACGCCCACCCAAGGATTATTGCCAGTAGCATAAGAGGCAGAACTGGACAGCAAGAAGTTTTGAGGCTGTTGGGAGCTGATAGAAGCTGCTGAGTGCTGTTAGAAGCTGGTAAGGTGGTGCTGGTTCTCTTGGAGGAGATTGTGATGCTGACCTTCCTGATGAACTTGGTTGTCCTCAGCACTGAAGGAGCTCAGGACCTGGTTGTTGCTGAGAATGGCTTCAGTTCACTTGGGGGAGTTCTGGTCCTCACTTTGAGCATTTCTTCCTGGCTCTGGAGGGAAAGAGGGTGTACTGCTCAGTCTCCTGGAGAAATTTGTCATGCTGGCATTCCAGATGGGATCTCAGCTGTCCTCATAGTCAGAGGTGCTTGGGACCTCACTGTTGCTGAGGATGGTTGTGGTACCTTTCGGGGGAGCTCTGGTTCTCACTTTGAGCATTGTTTCCTGGCTCAAGGGCAGATCCCTCAGCCTGCTGGTAAAGACCCTTCATCACTATGGTACAGATTTTCTACCTTCCATCACTGACCTTTGGGACTTCTCAGCACAGAATTGTGAAACAGGCCACATGAGACATTATTTTGGGCCCCATGCCTCCAGTTGGTCTCCTGGGAGGCATTGTTATGGGATTTAGCTCTTCAGTTGGACTCTTGCAGGACACTGTGGCACGATCCAGGCCCTCTGCAGGATACTTTGGTCTCTAGTGTGTGTACAGATTTCCTGCACTCTCTTTCTATATGATTCTTTGGGTGATTATTATAAATAAACTTATAAAATATGTGTCCTGTATTATATTATTCCCCTTGCAAAGCCCCAAACTATAACAGTTACTCATTTCAATTTTCTTTTAGTAGCTAGTTCCTAAATGATTTCTAATGGTTTATAAAATAATTTATTTTTAAGGCTAAGAATAAAAATCTCAGGAAAATATGATAAGATGATGCTATTATGTTTCCTTTTTCCAGTATTTTCTTTACTGTAGCCTCTTTTGGATTTTACATACATTGTCTACCTTGATTCTAATATATCAGGAAAAATAATTGTCCAGAAAGACATTCTTCCAGTAAGCTTAGCCACAATGAATTTGTAAAATATTAACTTTGTTCTTTCCATTCCTAAGAGCTGTCAAGAGTCCTCCAGAATGTGAAAGGTCAAACTTGTCTCTTTCTTTAATGATCCATCCACCAAAATCTTTGCCTAGATTTTGAAGTAGACCTTTGTGTTGCTTGAGGAAACCATTAGAACACAGAATCCAGACACATATTTGTACTTTTCATTCTAATATGGCTCCACATGAGAAAATAGATATTACATGAAAAATTCCTTGAAATTTACTAGGCTATACAGTTTGTACATTAAAAGACAAGTAAGAATGTCATGTAGATATGATACTTTCTCATTTTTAGAAGAGTTTCAGAAATTTTAGCTGATTTATAAATTTATAAATGATGGTAAGTTAGTTTTATAGATTTGATGGTGGTCAATGGAGAAAAATCTTAGGAATTACATAAATCAATTAAGAAAATTAAATTATATAATAGGAAACACAAATAAGAAACAGTTCCACCAAATGCTTATCTTAAGAACCAAGGAGACAAAACACTATTAATGAAATGAAAATTGAGGCAGATTAGAAGTAAAGTTGGGCATGGAATGCTGTCAAATTTGTTTGGTAAAGGAATTACGTATAGAGATATTTGATTTTATAAGTAATCAACATGTTGGGGGCTGGAGATAAATAATAGTAATACTTCAATTTGTAATAATGAAGAGGGTTGGAGGTATAGCTCAGTGGCACAAGCACCTGCCTGGCAAGCGAAAGGTCCTGAGTTCAATTCCCAGTACCAAAAAAGAAAGAGAGGGAGAGATATGTAATAATAATGATTTCTGATTCTGTCAATAAGAAATTAATTACTTTAGTTTTCCTGATTTGTCCTGAGGAATCACCTCTGTTTTATTTTCTGATGTTTAGGAGGTATTAGTTTTAAGACCAGTTCTCAGGACTTTCTAGGGTATAAAACTTGCACAGAATATTGGAAAGAACAGCAATTTAGTGCAGTTTAGGGCATACTTAGTAGGGAAATAGCAACAACCTATTACCAAAAGGTGCAGAATTAGAGTCCAAAAGAACATACACGAATGGTAACAAGGGAAAAAACAGACTGAATCCAAGTCCACCACTAAGAAACCAAAAGGTTCTTGACTGACGATAGGTCAAAATATAGCATTAAACATTAGAGGAAAATCAGTAGGAGAATCCAAGAAGGCATCCGCCTTGTAACTCTTCAAAATTAAAGGTTGAACAAACAAGGAAAACAAAGCAAAATAGATTAAGATTTCATATCATATCTTTCATATTAGAAATATCACACATGAATTTCACTACACCTATGTCTGAATTGCAAGGCAGAGAAAGAGTTAAAAGAGTGACAGAAATGTCTAGGCAACAAATTCTTAAATTATGTAGATGTCTCTGTTTCTCCAATTTCAAGTACTTGTTTCCTATTTATAATACATCTTGCTATGGCAAAGTGACCTGCATTGTCTGGGATAATAAGTCTTCTTTCTTCATTCTTTTGAATAATTACAGTTTGAACAAAATTCCTTAATTCTTTCCAATATTCTTGTGGATGTATGAAATTGTGGGTCCTCTAATTGAACTCAGCACCTGTCCATATTCATCAGCTCTATAAAACTTCAGCATGACTCCTCATCTTTTAATCTCCAAGAAATTAACACAAGAGACCATTATATTAAAAGAAGCTTGTTCATATTTTATCTTTTTGCTAATTACCTTTATTTCCTTCAGAAAACAACACTGTGATTAAACACAACATACCTTTATTTTGTATATATATTTTATGTAGCTCACCAGATTTGATTGCTACAATTTTTCATGTTTATAAGACTAATTTGAGAATTTTAAGAAGTGTTGTAACCTTAGATAACCTGAAGCAAACATTTGAATTAAGATGATGGTGCTATATTTTGTAAAGAAAACTTGGTGACATTGACATTCAGGAGGTATGGACTACATTTTGAGAAAATTCATTGTTGTATATGAGGCATTATTCATCATCATAAAAATAAAATATGTTGTACATATACTCTGTTCTCAAGAAACACTTCAGGAGGAAAGAAGAAACCCAGCAAAGAAAGGATATGTAAAAGAAATTGTGGGAGAAGTTTTCTTCCCTTTCACAATATCTCTTGTACCTTTTGGATCTTACTGTTTCAGTTTCTTACACTAGGGAAACAATATGATGTTTACACATTTGAGTCAGATTTGTTTCATGTATAAGTATGATTTCTAGTTGCATCCATTTATCTATAAAAGCCTCAAGTTTTCAGGTCGTGGTGGCACACGCCTGTAATCCCAGCTCTTGGGAGGCTGAGGCAGGTGGATTGTTGAGAGTTTGAGGCCAATCTGAGCTACCCAGTGAGGTCAATGCCAGCCAGAACTGCATAGCGAGACCCTGTCTCAAAAAAACAAAAGAAGGCCTCGAGTTTATCTTTCTTTATAGCTGAGTAATACTCTATTGTATACAAATATCAGATCTTTTTTATCCATTTCTCAGTTTATGGGCATTTAGGTTATTTCCAAGATTTAGCTATGACAAATTGTGCTGCTATAAACATGGGTGCACATATGTCACTATGGTATGAACAGGTAGGATGCGAGAAAGGAGAAAAGAATGAAAGGAAAATTTTAAAAATATATACATACACATATAAGATAGCTAAGATAATTGTACTACTAATTTATATTAGTTCATTGAAAGGAACAGTTAGTGCTTATATTGTTTGATCAATTTTGTATGTCTATATCTTGTAGAGCAAGTACTTTGAAGACAACAATATGCAATATAATAACCCTTCTTAATTTCCTGTCATCATTTTGAAATTCTGTATCGTTTTTATTGGTTTTTTTTTCTCTCTTTAAAATGAAAAAAAGACATTGTGGGATGAAAGCACCTGACCAAAGAGAAAAGAATTTAAGATATTGACTACTTTTCATACCTCCCTGGAACTCTGTTGGGTATAGATCTAGAGCACTATAGATTTTTGAACAATGCAAAATAAAATCTGTTCTTGTTGATGAGGAAACTGAACTTAACCAAAATTTATTTGCAGTCCTGAAAGCTATTAGTTAGCAGGGTATGCATTCAAGCAAATATCAGTCTTTAAAAACAAAATAAACACCTTTATGTTGGCAATATAATAGATTGAAAAATGTATGTACATATTATTATAGCACAAAAAAACAAAAATACTCCATAATATATGTACTATATATTTTCATGGGTGAGACAAAAGGGCAATGACAAGTGAAAAATAATCATTCAACAATATCTACCTACCTGTTAATTTCCTTCATTCAGGAAGTTATTAAAAGGGGTCATTCAAAGAAACCAGTGGATATCAAAAGCATATTTGATTTTAAAGTGTTAATTCAATGTGGGGATACACGACAGAAGGAAATAGGTAAATTTTTAAAAAATTAAACACCAAGACTCAGAGGTAGCCCCTTCTTTCTTTTTCTTTTTCATGATCAAGTGAGTTTCAAAAAGAGCAAAAACTTTGTTAAAATTTACAATTAGTGAGCTCTGTTAGCAAGATTTTTCATGTCTTCTGTGTGTCCTGTGATATGTCCCAGTACCAACCAGAAATAGGGTCGGCTCAGCGGCTGTGGGGCAGGGTGCTTTTATCTTCCTGTTGTTTGAGGTTTTGAACTCTGGGCAAAGAAGCCTTTTATCTTTGTAAACATGAAACATTTTTGCTTTCTCCAATTTTCTGTTAACGGCAAAATAATGGAAATGAATAAAATTTTACTAATTTATGGAAAAAAAGAAATTTTTCCATACCAAATATAGTGCATGTGGGGCTATATTGACCACTCAGATCTTGAGAGGCACTTTTTTTTTTCCTATTTTGGAGCTCAAAGTATAGGGAGTACAGGACACTCAGCTGGTCTTTCAGGGTGAAGTTCCTCAAATTTATCACACTCACCTGGCATGAAGTCCCTCTCAGGAAGCCTATTCACTTTGAAAGGTCAATGTCAAGGTGTAACTTCTTTACTTCAATGTAAAACAATGCTGAATACTCGTCATCATCAGAGAGCCTAAGGAACTGAATTTGCATTATACCTCAATCACAATTAAATATTCCCATTTAAGTAATCCTTCTGTCCTCATTCCCACACAGGTGTTGGTCTTGACAGCAAACACAAGGTACACATCTTCAACTCTCAGGCAGTTACCTGGAACCCTGACCTAAGACATCACACTATCAACTATTCCCCCAAGGGCCTCTAATTTCCTGTATATCCATGAATCTGAAATGTTATTTGGGGGGAAGTGTTTCAACTTAAATTTGGTATTGATTAGAGCATCGGCAGGAAACTGATGATATAGTAAGGTATCTATAATTTAAGGAAGGTTATTAAAGGGGATATTTTTAAGGCGTAGTTAGAATGTATAGCTAATGCTAGAATTATTTCTTCTTGGAATGTAGAGATAATCACCATAGAGTAGTTATACCTAATGACCCAAAGGGACAGAGAAATAAGAATGTAGAAGAACAGACTGCACAGAGAGCCTCACTGAGAAGAGCTGTGGCTGTCAGTGGCAGGCAATGGTTCAGATGAACCACACAGGCACATCTTGGGAAATGAATACATTAAATCTGAGAGTGAGGGAATGAGGGAAATTGGAGGAGAAAATCCAAGACAGTGTGATGACCTTGAGAAAAGTTATTGTTATGGCTTAGAACTAAAGTACCCCTTCTGTAATGGTTGATACATTGTGTCAACGTGAGAAGTAGGTGCTCAGAAACTTGAGTAAGTGATTCAGCAGAGGGTCAGGGTCCTCACTTTGTAAACATCTTGAGCTTGTGGAAGAGATGGTGATGGTGAGGGTGTGGGTGGATAGCCAGCATACAATATAAGAAAGAAAAAGAGGCTTGCCTCCCCTATTTTGCTCTCTTCTGCAGCCTTGAACTGTTGCCCCTGTGCCCAGTCATTCTGCCTTGGAGCCGGTTGATTATGGATTGAACCCTCCACAAACCATGAGCAAAATAAACCTTTCCTTCCTTAATTTGGGGGATTGGGTATTTTGTCTCAGCAACAAGAGAAATGTAGCTTAGACACACTCAAAAGCTGTTTGGAATGTGATTTGATTGTGGGGGCTTTATACTTCTCGGTGGACTCATCCACTGAAGAGTTCAGCACCTAAATGCACTGTTAGGAAGTGTTGTCCGGTTGGCAGTTTGTCACTGGTGAAGTGAGCTGAAGGGGTACACTCTTGTCTCTCATTTCTCCCTTCTGCTTCTGCTTCCTGACCACTGCAGCATGAGCACACCTTTATGCCATGCCCTTGCACCGCACCATTCTGACTTGGAACCAACTGACCATTCTATAGTGAATCCTCTCAAAGCCATTAACCAAAACCAACCTGTCCTTTTAAACTGTGCTTGTTGGTTATTTTGTTCTAGTGCCAAATGTGATTTATGCAGATCTTAATACCAGTGAAATGGGGTCATTGTTGTGAATACACTTGACCTCGTGATTAAGAAGCCTTTAGGAATGGTTTGCAGGAAGAGTTGGGAAGGGTTGGAGCCCCAGCTAGAGAGAGCTGAGAATGATAAAACCAAAGATCAGTCAAAGATTGTATTTGGAGCTCAGAAGAACAGAGAGGCAATAGAAATGCAGAAAATAGAGGCAAAACTTAGAAGGTTCCAGTTGGGGACAAGGACCCCAGGAGAAGTTGTACTAGAGGTCATGTGTGTTACACTGTAGCAGACAATGTCTCTTCATTTTGACCGTGTGCTGGGACTTGTGGGATACTTGGGTTAAGGGCAGTGCACTCACTGATTTGGTGGAGGAAATGTCAAGGTTGTGGTATGGATACTGCCAGCTACTTTGGTCAAGAACTATAGTGAGAATCAGAGACAGAAGTCAGACCCAAGTTATAAAAGTGTTTACTGTCTTGCCAGAAAGGAAGCACCTGTAACGTCTGACCAAAGGAGAACTACATTGCTAAAGAGATTAGCTTTGAAAAGAAGCCAAGTACTTTGCATCAGCACATTAACAAAAATGATCTGAAGACATTTCAAGAACTGGCCCAGTTCATAGACTCAGTTGTATAAATGGATAAGCATCCCAGAGACTGCTTTGAGCAGAGTGCCACAAGGCGTTCTGCTCATGACTAGGAAAGTGTTTCTCCAAGTTCAGCCATCCAGACCATACAATCAGTAAGTGATGAAGTTCCTATACAACGTCATCATTTAAGTGCCTACCCCATTATTTGATATAACAAAGTTATCCTATTATCATGATGCATGTATATCTGAAGAACATTTTGAGTTGTATAAAAGGAGAAAGTAGCATCTGTCCATCTTAGTATTTCTGACACTAAGTGGTGTCAGAACAAGTGTTTCTTCCTTGCTTAATTCTTTGCCAAAGACGACTTAAGTTGTGTCCCTCTAAGAAGCTTTTATTCATTGCCTTGAATAGAGTCTCCTGGGAGATGTATGTGGAGCTGTTAAAAATAATAAGCTGTCACTACACACAGTAAGAACAGCTGACCAAACTTACATGTGAATGGGGCCGTGGCTGTCATAGTCATAATAAAGTTATATTTGGGAAAATCAGTAAAATATATTAAATCATTGAATGAATAAAGAAAGTTAATGACACAAATAGGATGAAAAATGTTTCTTCATATCCAGTCCCATCTTGGTTTTTTTGTTTTGTTTTGTTTTGTTTTGTTTTTTGTTTCTTTTTCCAGTACCGGGAATGGAACTCAAGACCTTGCACTTGCCAGGCAGGCGCTGAGCCACTGAGCTATATCCCCAGTCCCCCATTGTGTTTTTACAGCATGATAAGACCCCTGTAAAGAATGATGAATGCATGGGCTAACTACTAGCACTCCACTCCCAAGAACAGGTCAGACAAAACAGAAGAAAACATGAGAAAAGAAGGAAACAAGAAACTGCTTCCCCTGGAAAGGAGGTACCTAAACTACATTGCCAGGGAGAAGTCAGCTTTGGTGAAAGAAACAGGGAATACTGACCTTAAGTAACCGCTGTTGTTTGTACGGCCATGCGTTGAGAGTTACGAAGTAAATTTATCAAACACAAAAGGAGTGGCAGGAGTAGCTCATGATAGTGAGTCAGATACTTTGATACAAAATGGTTACCTTCTCAGAGCACTGGGGAAAGGAAAAGAAAATCTAGGCCTAAGAGAAGAAAGACTCTGCCAGGCTTCACGGGCCAAAGAAACAAGCCCCAGATGGAGTCCCGGGGACGTCTGCCATCTCATTGGCTGGGCTGCCGTGCTGCCATTTGCCTGCATCTGTCAGTGAAAGTCTCTCCCTTCCCACCTCCTACTTCTGCCTCCACCACCACCCCAGCATTTGCAAAATATATTTTATTTCATTGTCTCATTACTTATTGGAGACAAGATTTGGAATTCCTCTTCCCACCAAAAGCAGCCCACTTCCTGCTGTATGGGTACTTACTTTTCTGTCGAGAGCAGGTGTTATTGTTTAAAAATATGAAACAAAACTCCTTTAGCAACTATAACAAGCGTAGATTAAGAAGCTTTATATAATTTTCAGAGCAAATGGCATTAAGAAATTTGCTCTAGCACCTGCCTACTCTTCAGATTTGCATAAATGCTCATTGCTGTGCAAATGTAGTGCAGCATTTGGTCTATTTAATGCAAAAATAGCTGTTCTGTCCATCTGTAAAGCATCTTTCAAAAGAGTCATCGATACTTATTTTGCTTAAGTGTACAAAAGAATGAGAGTGACTTACCAAATTTTATACGAAAAAGAAAATATAAAATATGCAAAATATTAAATATTAACAGGCTAAGTTTGTGCACATACTTTTGTCTTAGTGAGGTGCAAATGCTTACTTGAATATGCCACGTTTGAATATTAAGCATTTCCTTGCGGGAGACTTTTGCTAATAGTATTAAGGAAACAAATTCAGTTTCAAATTCATAACATAAACCAATATGCTGGATTTCTAGTATAATTGGTGAGTATCTGGTTCAAAAAATTATCAATAATTTGGGGTCTTCAAAAAATAAAATTTGAAGAAAAAATATCAGAAAAACAATCCAGCAAAGTTAGTTTACTATTATAAACATACATATTTCTTTATATTTTAAGTGTAAATCTCAATTATACAGCATAAAGTAATACGATAACTTGATCTCTCTTTTCACACTAAGTGCTATGGAATGTGTTGCTTCATGGTTTGCCCATGTATACCTTCCTTCATTGCCATGCTTTATTTCATCCTCTCATATTTACTTACAGAATTCTTGAGATAGTTTAATTTTTGTCATCCCATCATTCACTTCCAGAGCCAACAGTATGTTTTATAGATTTCCTTATATATTTGATATAGAAAACATGTAGGAAAATGAAATTATCCTGTTAAAATTTATCACTTCCTCCCAATAGAGTTAAAAAGGAGGCAAAAAAGGTCCTGGTTTATGAAGAAATAATTTTTAGGTAGCCATTTCTACTTAAATGCACAGTAGATGTTTAATATAAATTAAACAGAAGCTGGAAATATAGCTTTTCTTATTAATGTTAGATTTAGGATCCTATTAATAAATAGTAGCATACAATTGGCATATAGTAAATAGTATCATATAACTGGCAAGCAAGCTGAGACGTAGCTGGGTTTGGAGTCCATAGACAGAAATCTTGTCCTTGGTAATAATGACAATTTTTTTCAACTGTAATTTTCCTGTTTGGGGCAGTATCTTTACTACCATAGAGTTCTTACAACTTATACTTACTGATGTAGTGGTGAGTAAAGATTGCCTTATTTTGACAATCTAAGAAAGATTTTGTTAGTGTTCTAAAATGCAGTTTCTCATATATATATTTTAAATGTAGTTGTATGTACATACATATATATAGAAACAGATACAGATATTATAGATATAGATAAACTCCCCTTTTAACTATGAGCAGAAAACATGAGAAAAACTTTATTCATTCCCAAAGATATTTTAAAAGAATTTTTGGTCTATTTTTCATGAAAAATTTATAGAGTTGTAAAAAAGTTTGCTTCTTTTTTATGTCACCATATGGACATTGTTAGGGGCTGTGGATTTAGCTCAGCAGCACAGCGCCTGCCTGGCAAACACAAGGTCTTGAGTTCAATTCCTGGTACTGGAAAAAAACAAACAAAACCCCAAAAAACCCATATGGACATTGCTGTGTCTGTAAGGAAAAAAATTAGGGCTTGGTTCATATATTAATATATTAAATACCTCACATAAAACCATTTTCCAATATTGAAAAGCAAGTGGAGAAGTTACTTGTCTCAGATATTGCACTGTGTTTGTGATTTATCAGAAATGTCTACCTAGTTTAAAAGAATCCCATAAACAAGTGTGCTTTTCCAGAAGGAGTGGGAAGGTTATTCAATAAGCTTTTCAAATCAGAGCAAAAGAATGGCACTGTGGGGCTGTGAAAGACACGTTAGAAAATGGTGCAATGGAAGATGATCGGAAATTTAGAGTAACAGTATGCAACACTCTAAGTGAGGCAAATGTACCTCATTATTTTTATAACACCTTGGCTTAACCTTTTACATTTGCAATGGTTTAGAGCTGAAATGTACCCTCAAATTTTCATGTGCTTGGAAGGCGATTGGATCATGGGGGTGCTCTACCTCACCTACTGTTCAGAGGTGGGATCTGGTTACAGCGGGTCACTGGGGTGTGATCTGGAAGAGCTTATTTCTCTATTTTCTCTCGTTTCCTGGCTATCACAGGGAGGGCAGATGGCCTCTAGGCAGGCCCTCACACTGTGGTGTTTCTGTTTGTGACCTTGGCTACTACAGGGTAATATTTTTGAAACTTTGAGCCAAAATAAACCTGTTCTTTAATTTGTGAGTGTCAGGTATTTTGTTGCAGGGATGGGAAAATGATAAAGATAATAAATTCTATTTCACTATTATATTTCTCTGGACAGAGACCCTAGCATAGTGAGCTCTACAGCACTGTTTAATAGTGTGGAATACTGGAACATAGTAGGCAGAGAGCAATGACATTTTTATTGAAAAAGATGACTTGTTTTCATTTAATTTATAGAGTCACAATTTGGCTTGCTGTGTGTCTCTCATTATGCTTATTTTTACATGCTATGTACAAATTGTGCGGTTCACCTATGTGCATACATGACACACACAATTTAATTTTTAACTCTTAGTACTTAAATGAAGATTGTTTTGTCATAGTTTAGTAAAGTGTACTTCTGAAATTTGCTTTACTCATACCTCTGAATTAAGAGAATGTGTCAAACTATGGAATCTGGAATAGATAGAATGTAACTCAATGAATTAAAAATCATATTTCATTTTTCTCATTGTAAAGCATCATACATTTTCTACTTCCTTCTTTGTTCTGAATATTCATAGCTCTTTGATTATAAGGGGCTTTTTTTCCTTAAAAAGAAGGTTTATTTGCAGTAGATGTTAGGGTGGTTCTACTTGTTCAGAATCACTTGAGGTAATTTAATAATTTACATTTCTTTCATGTTTGTTCAAAAAGTATATTTTATTACAGCCAATAGGTATTGAAGGCATTCACATCAAACCTTGCATTTTCATTCCCTCTTCTGTGAAATAAAATATCTGAATCAAAAATTACCATATCTTAGAGGCTCAGACTGTGCAATTATGCCAATTTTCAGGGCTGCTCAAATGGCTAGACAAAATGTATTTGAAAATCAGCATTTTCCACTGATCACTTGATTCACTCTTATTAGATAACATTACCTGACTCCCAGACATCAATTAATGCCATTACTAGAGGATGAACTTCTTTATATTTCTGGCTTTAATTTGCCAGCAAATTAGGTACAAAAAAAAAAATGGTCACAGAACAGTATGCATACAAGGAAAAAGAAATTTTAAATGACTATTGACTGTGACTATAAGAATCAACAAGAATATTTAGAAATCAGATCTGAAGTCATGGAATCTGACAGTAAAAATAATTCTGAGGGAGACTTAACCCTTTTATCTACATACCTCTTCTGGGCTTATTTGAGCATGGAGTAGACTGAGCTTATGATCCTAGAGATACCCAGATAAGCCATTTTCCTTTATTACAAATTTTGGGCTTCACAGTAACACAAAAGTGGTCTACATTCAGGAGAATCTATACTTCCAATTTTGAATTTTAATCTTTTCCTGGGTTAGTAATATATGCGTGATCTCAAAATTCTCAGCAGTTGCCATCACCCCAAGGCTAAGACACTGTGTACTAAAGTACACTGTTGCTAAGTTAGTTAAAATAAGTGCATTTTTGGCTTAATGATATTTTCATCTTTTAAAATATATTTTTCAATTCATAAGTTGAAGAGCATCTTTAGTAATTGATGAAAACCAGGCTCCAGCAAGACACTGCAGTGTGCAGTTTTGGAACACCAGAAACAAAGAAGTAATGCCCTTGAAACCATACAAATTTGTTTCAGGACTTAGTTCTCTCCCTTAATATTTAGACTGTGCTGTTGCATTCATTGGCAATATCACCTCCTACCTACTACAACTGGCTTCTTACTCACTCCCATTGCAAATAACTTATCATTCAGTACATCACCTGAGGTAATACATGTAGCAAGATATCTCTATGATAATGTAGAGAATTCTTTCCTGGACATACTGAAATGCAATAAAAAGAAAGCAACAACAAAGAGCTGGTGCACTCTGCTGAGAATAATTTATTCAACTATTCTTCTAGAAATGGAGAGCCATGTTGACAACTCATATGTTAAGGAGATGCTGACATTCTGTACTTTGATATGCATGAGTGCTCCTAAGTAGGACTCAATGTGTTCCAAAGTTCTAGTACATATTAGTAAAAAGAATGTAGAAGCACAGGGTAAATATTTTTCATTCCATCCAATGGAATGAAATTCCATCCAATTTTTCATTCCTTTCCAATGTTTCCTGCAGTTTCTTGGGCATGTCTCTTAACATTTGTGTTTAAGCTTCCCAATATAAATATTAAATTCACCTTTATTTTGTCTGTGTGACAAATATGGCAGAATAGATCAAGAAGAACGAGAAAATTTTTTTGCACACAGGCAATTTTTTATACTGAATACACAACATATTTATCTTTTGAATTTATTATAAAAAGCTAATAATCTCTTAGATATCAAATTGTTGATCTTCCTTTAAATTAGGGATAGGTAGGCAAACATATAAATTGATACTATCATATTTCACTATGTCTTTCAATTAATTTAAACATAAAAACTGGAATCATTCTGGGTCTTTACAGCTGGTTTAAAGATCAACATATTTTGAAAACTGAGATTCAGGCAAGGTCCTGGGATAAAAGCATATTGGGATTTCTCTTGGCATCAAATACAGAAACTGAAGACAATATTATCTTAATCAATAATGCATGTTTCAATATGATCTGACTCCTCAATAGTGTTCTTGAGGAAAAGTATTCATTTCATATCCCTGCTCTTAGAACTGTTAAAAACATAAGGAGAGTATTTTCTTGCAGCCAGAAACTTTCTGTGCTGTTTTATACTTTACATAACAAGGGATGGTAGTTCCTGATGTGTAAGGAGCAATTACTAACTGATACCAACATGTAAGATGTTCTAAAGGATATCTCATGGACCATCTCAAAAATCCTACTCAATAAAGATGTTTGTTGGTACTGTTTTGAAAGTAACAATAAAATGAAGACAATCTAACTATCTAGAATTATGCAACTAGTAAGACAAAGCTGGGATAAGAACCCAAGGTTTTGAGATACAAAATGAATGTTTATGGAGGAATTCTAAATCCAATCCAGATCCTAAGTACATGTGTAACAGGGTCTTCGTTTTGAAACAATTCCAAGCTAAGACCTTGGCTTTACCAAATTGCAGTTGCTCTATTCCTTTTGGGAAAAAATACCAGAAATTATTGCATACCAGTGTTTTATAACTGTTTGTTATGTAAATTCTGAAGTAACTTTACAAGTGCCCCAGTTTTATCAGAGTATAATTTTTCAGCAGCTATAGAAATGTTAGGTGTACAATGTTTTTATCTAATGTTTACATTTGCAAATATTTGTCCAAGCTCAAACCCAGAGTCACAACAATTGAAACAACAACACAAACCAAACATATCAAAATTTTGTCCACATTACAAAAGGTAAGCACTGGTTTTACTGAAATCTTCCAGTAGTAAAATGTTCACATACGGGACGTAGTTAGCTACTACTTTGCATCCAATATGTAGACATTTTGCAAAATTTCCTCTAAAATTGGTCTTGAAAAATAGAGAAAAATAGAGATCTTTCATGAATAAAGTAACTTTGAGAGTTATTTTACTATTAATAGTTCTTTTTTTGAAACATTTATTTTTATTTTGTCTATATGCTTTATTTTGAAACTCACCTCAAACTTTTACAGTATGATTAATTTATTACACATAAACATACACTATGGTATAAGAATGTTGACTTGGCTTCTATGAGGTAAAACTGAGAATAAATCTCCTTTCCAGTTTTCTGTCAGGAAGAATTGCAATGGTCGTTCTAATTAATTAGCATTGATACTAAGTACTTTGAAGTCAAAATGAAAAAGCGAATGGCTGTAATTAATGCAAGCAACAGATAATACACTCATTAACAGTACTCCTGTATCATTTTGTAAAACACATTTAATAAAACACTAAAGAGCTGGAGGAACATATTATACATTTTAAACACATTTAATCAAGCCTTAATCTTCAGATTCACTCAGATCTGAAACAACTAGCTATATAAATTAAAATGAGAACCCTAAACCCTAATTGATTAGTCCAATGTTTATACTGTGTGCTTCTCCTCCTGAAGGGAACCAGGAGAGTTTAACTTCCATATATTTGAGTGGTTCCCGAAGATTTCTAAAAATTAAAACACATGCGGAAAGATGTAAAATGACAATAAATAAATTTTTAGTGTGTCCTGCAAAAAAATGATGAGTTGAAGTAGTTACAGTTTGTATTGATCAATTATAACTGTATAGGGGCTGGGGATTTAGCTCAGCGGCAAAAGCGCCTGCCTGGCAAGCGCAAGGTCGTGAGTTTGGTTCCCGGTACCGGAGAAAAACAAAAAAACAAAACAAAACAAAAAATTATAACTGTATAGCTTACTGTAAGGAACACAGCTGTCTCAACATGGTGGCTGAAACATATTAAAATAATGTCCCTCTTAACTCTTCTGTCTTATTTGTTAAACAGCTAAAATAGTGATGCAATATAGCATTTATTCAAATTTATCAGTGAATAAGCAAAGAAGTTGACCAGAAACAATGGCACATCCTCTGAAGAGACAGGAACATAGGCAGTAATGCCAGTAATGTAGATGAAGCAAGCAAAATGGGGCCATGTGTATGTTGGGGGTGCTGAATGAGAGAGAATGTGGTGATGATTATGTGACAAAATTGACTGCTATACACTAACGAAATTAAATATCTCTAGGATTTTCCTTATATTGATATCAGTAAGTCTGTTTATCTGTCTGTCCTTCTATCTGTCATGCTATCTGCCTCGCCTTTCCACAGTGCAGATTATTCAAGGGCAGAGAGTGAGGAAAATATACATCACACTTGCTCATTACCTATATATCTGCAAAAGTTCATCACATTCAGTAGTTGTGTTCTAGATTTTTTTTTTCTCATTCTAGAATCTGAGATTAAAGTGAAGGGATATTTGCATGTTTGCAATGATTTGGGCTTAGCAAATAGAAGCAGTACCTATGACCTAGGCTACTAACTGTTCATACATTGATTTTTTAGACATGATATCACAATTTTTTAAGCAAAAATAATTCTGTAAGTGAAGTGAGTACTAGGTGCAGATTACTGCACTTCCATTCAAAGTTGAAGGATGGTGGAGGTTGTCACATGGTACAACTGATCAAGTTTGCTAGTTCAAGTGTCTATCACTTTTTAATGATACTAATACTATAAAGGGAAACTCACCTTCATAACTTCATCTGATCCTCATAACCTTTCAAAGACGCCCATTGCTAGAGGGCCATACCATTAACGTGGGACTTCAAGGATTGTATTCCAAAAGATGAATTTAGCTAACCTATCCTAACACCTACAACTAGACTAAAATGTCTTTTTCTGTGTTTACTTTCAAAATTGAGAAAATAACTAACAGAAATTACAGTCTTAAAAATAACAAGATTAAACATTTTTTATAAATTCATATCACACTGCATGAGAGAATTCATGTCTTGTCCAAGTTCTGTACAGAATGTCTCTAAATTGTCTATTTTCATTTTTTTAATGCCTGCCCCGTATTTATAAGATACAAATACTTGAGTCAGGTGGTATAATGCATTAAAAAGTGGTTTGTCAATTAAAAGTTGCTACTTAAATGGAAGTTATAGTTATAGAGCACAGTAAAACATATTTTTAAATTAACAAAATTAGAACACTGTAAAATTTATATAAATGCATTCCTATCCAATGACAATGTAAATTATTACATTCTGAAACTTCTTTTAGTATATTTTAACAAATATTACTTTGTCCTTTTTTGACTTTTAAATTTTGGTACTTAAACAATCTGAAGACTAAGGTAGGATTCCTTCTCTCAAGGGTGTGACATACTGAGGGGAAAACTTAGGCACAGGATAATTTCTTTAACTCTAGCCATAGTGATATCAAACATAACAATAATTGAAAGTAATATGAATCATTAAAGACTGAGTGCCAGGCTTCAGACATATGGGATTTTAGGAAAATAACGTCTTAAGGAAGGAGCTGTTGCTTAAATCTTTTAGTGTAATTTGGACTTAATCTTAAAGCACCCAGTATCATTTTAGTGACTTAGCAGAAGCTGAGAAGCAACTGGTCACTTCTGTTTCATGAACTGTGCAAGATGCTGCCTCTGAGAAATGCAAAATCACACTGCACCCTCAAGAGAAGAGATAGACACTTCAAAGACACCTGTGACGGGAGTTAGAAGCTAAAATAAGAATGTGGACATCATGCTGCAAAAGCATGAAAGGCAACCCATTATTCTCCCTTGAGGAAAAACTAAAGAGTTAAAGGAGTATTCATAATGAGCCTTAAAGTTTGAGTTTTGTTTATCAGGTAGATAGGAACAGAGAATTGCTTCTAAGAGGAAAACACAGTGTGAGCAAAGATATGAGGGCATGAAATTACACAGAGTTTCAGAAACCATACATATTAATGTCAGAACCGATACCCACCAGGGGCTCTTCTTCTTATTGTCAGTATTATAATTTATAAGACTATAGCAGGCTGTGCCTGATTCCAGCTCCACAGAAAAACTTAGTCCCAGAAGCATAGTGTACAAGACACGTCTTTACAGAAGCCTGTGTTACTTTTCATATATTTAACCAGGAACTATTTTGCCGGTTTCCCTTACTTTGATCAGGTGAAAGTTCAGCCAGTGGAGGGAAACTTCTTTCCTGCAGATGTCTGTTCCTGTATGGTTTCAAATCTTCTTTTCCAACAAGAGCCAGGATCTGTCAACCACTCTAAAGGAAGGCTTCCAGGGTCCCCATACAGGATATCCCAGTTACCAGAGACTACTCTGCAAGGCATTTTATAATTGTAGCCTCCTATCAAATTTTTATCTTGTATACATAAAAATCCCAGTTCAGGAACAGTATAATAATAGGGGACAGTTTTTATCATAAGCAATACTGTTTGTATCTTACTTAAGAACCTATCTTTGACATGACAGGCTCCAGAGAGACAGAGAAAGTTAATGAAAGGTCATATTCTCTTTCAGAAAAACAAAGGTCTTTTTTAAAAAAAAATCTGAGGCATTAGTGCTGAGATTTGTGTTTGCAAACAGAGAATCTCTTTGTTAAATATTCATATGCTTGGCCTAAACCTAAAAATTGGAAGATAAAGAATTTGCACATCTGAGTGCTGAGACTTTCTAGGTGCATTCTGCAGCTCACCATGGTTTGAGAACCACTGGAAATACATCATGGGAAAGAAAGAGAAGGATGAAGTAGTAATTTGTTCCTTTATCTACTGTAATAATTTATTCCTTTATCTACTGTAATAATTTATTCCTTTATCTACTGTACATGCATTTAGCCATTTTGCTAGGAGATATAGGCAAGATTATAAAATGGCCTGCATTCTTGTATATATTATGCAATTTTCATTTCACAGCAATGGAGAATTGTAGCCAAAACAGCTAAATGATAGGATTAGTATTTTTATTTGATTGATTTTATAAGGTAATGTTTCCACTATTTGGATGCAAGGAACGGGGGCTCTGAAAAGGAGAGTAGCTGGAGCTAAGGACAGAGCAGGAGTTTGATGAAATAGCAAGGTTTCCCTCTGGTTGGAGAGACAAAGATGGTACCAGAAGTTCATCATAGGTTCCCATTCCCAGACTTACTGCAAAGATATAGGAAGTGGTAGAGTATCTCTACCAGACTGTTACCTCCTTTGAAGGAGGAAAATAAATCTCACAGAGGAGCTGTGTTAGTCAGCTTTTCATTGCTGAGATCAAATCACAAAGAAAACAACTTCAAAGGTATAGATTAATTTTGCTCATGGCTTGAGAGACTTCAGTTCATATTCAGCCAGCTCCGTTGCTTGTGGGTCTGTTGAGAGGCAGAATCATGGTAGAAGGGTGTAGCAGAGGACAGGTAAAAACCTGACAGATGAAAAGGAGAGAGAAATGGAAACAGTCAGAGAGGGGGAATCGATGACAGATACGTTGTAGTCCCCAGCAGCAAACGGCTTTCACTCAATCATCTCAACATACCTGCTCAGTATTCATTACTTCCCAGTAATGCTGTCGAATTAAAATCTTATCAGTGGGTTAGTCCAGGATCCAGGTACCATCTTTAAAAAACCCAGTTTGCACACATAAGACTTTGGGGGGACATTTTCAATCTAAATCTTAATAGTTTAAAATCAATCAGTCTCCCACCCATCTCCTACCATGATCTGTTTAGTAGTTTGCTTTCTAATCATCCTGACCAAATGTTCAAATACATACATCATGTTACCCATACATATAGAACTTTTGGGACATGTTTATCCTTTGGTCTGTGCTAGTGTTACCATTGTCATGCACACAGGCACATATAATCAAATGTGACAGACTGTTTGCTCAAAGGAATTCCCCTGAACTTTCCAAGGAGTTTTCTCTATCAATTTAAATTTTCAAATCTTTATACATCAGTCTTAAACAATTTTCCTTTTACAGTAAATTTCAAATTTTATGCATTGATCTTTCTTTTACATAATAAGCTTCATAAATATGAAATATGTATTGGTTCTGTGCCTTGCAAGTTCTTGGCACCTAGTGAATACTTGGAAAATTGTTTTGGGCAAATCAGTCAAAAAAGTAAGTGTATAAATAAGAAAAGTAAAGACTGTAGTGGGAGAAAATATTGGTGATGTTGGGAAAAATACAATTTCAGCTATCCATGTGAAATCCAACGTTGAAATGATTTGATAATGAGAAGTTGATGGTATTAGAAAGAAAAATATCAGAGGATAAAACGTAAAAATCTGTAAAACATCTAAAATGATCATGACCATTGCAGTTTTAAATATTAGAAATAATATGAGTATGGAATAGGATTTATTATATTTTGAATAAAGGTGATTTTCTCAAAAAGAAAGGGGTTTGTGAATACATAGAGATTATCAATTGACCTTTAAATTCTGGGAAAATGTTAATATCACTAACTTTATCTCATTTTGATCTAAAAGAAAAAATAGAAAGCTTTGTTCTAATAGCCACTGGATACTTTTTGCTGGGCAAAACTAAATGTATAAACTTTTTTATTTAACACAAATGGATACTTGTGATCAACTGTAACTTTCTAGACAATAAGAAAAAGAATTTATTTCAGAAATTTAACTTAATTCCATACTGAGCAGATTAAGTGAAATCATCCTTGTATTGGTCAGCTTTCCTGTAGCTGGGGAAAAATAGATGGTGTCTGTGATTTCATAGAAATAAGTTTTATTTGGCTTACCATTTCAGAGGGATCCATCCATGGTAGGTCAACTTCAAAGCAGAAACACTGTGGCAGAGGAGCTGGTGGAACAGTGTTGCTCTCGTGATTGGAGCTGGGAAGCAGTGCACAAGGGAAGAGTACTAGAGGGACAAGGAATAAGATATACCCCAAAAGGACCATTTAACCCATTCAGACAAGCCTGGAGGTGTGCCAGGTAATTTGACAGTATCAGTGGTCACAGTCCTTAGGAAAATATTTGTAAGAGTCAACATCTATATTCTACCAATATTTTAATTTCAACATATCTTTCATAGTTCCTCTTAGATTCTTCTGAACTATCCATTCTGAGAGAAGTGTATTTTCCTTCTAATACTTCCCCAATGTCAGGATAGTCAAACTTTTCCTATTTTACTTCTTTTTGTAAATGTGAACATCTTGCAGATTGTATGGTCTGCTCGGTGTTTCCCAAACCTGAATACACACCTTCCAGAGGTCCTGGCTGTGACCTCACTCAGATGAAATGGCATCATTTCTTTGAGATCAGTTGGAATAATTTCTATTCCTTGTTCTTGTCCCCAGCTCTCTGCTCCAATTATTTCTAATTTGGTCCTCTCCTTCCATTCATCCCTTTGGGATCAACTTTCATACCTCATGTAAAGCGTGGGACAACAGTTTACACACACTCGCGTCAGGGTGCCAAATTACCAGTTAGCAATTAAGGAAGTTCATTCACAATTCCAAATCATTCAATTATACTGAAATCAAAAGAATGATCCTTGTCACTGGCACTGGCATCCAAAGCCACATCAAAGGGGTCAGAATTTATTTCAGAACATTTTCCCTTTATGACTGATCAATCTGACCATCTTCCTATTCTGTGGAGCAAACAATAAGGAACTTTTGTGTTTCATGGCCATTTATCATTTCTTTGGCTTTCCACTTGTAAGGATGAGATCAAAAGAGGGGGAAGTGTTATTTAGCAGCCTAAGGCTGAATGCAAAGCCAGAGGATGCTTCTGTGTTTCAATTCTTAAATATCACCTCTGCTGACTTCATACTGTGAAAAAACAAACAACACAAGCACAGTGAAACCACTAAGATAATTCAGTGCCATAATATATCATACAACAAAATTTTATTTACTCTCTTTGATTTTTATGATCAAAATAAGCCAATTTGCTAGGAATTTGCTGTGCAATTTGGTCAGATAGTTTTCCTTATCTGGGTTTAAGTTTTACAAATTTAAAATAAAGGAACATGGAAATATTTTTTTTTGACATTCATTAGCAGACTAAAGAACTAGATTTGCCATTTGAGTCATGAATCAAATTAAGTTTATTTACCATAATTGATTTTATTCTATAAGCAAAACTTATAAATAAAAGTATGTGATTAATATGAACACAGGTAGTGTATAGAACCAATACACATATAAATATAAATTTATGCCATAACATTTTGCCATACCATGTCTATAAAATATGAACTCTTGGTGTGACCTAACATTGTTTTATTTGTTTAATCATTACTGCATAAATGTCCAGCACAAGATAATGAAGTCTCACTTAATTCCTTAAAAATATCCTAATTCTCCCCAGGCTTAGTATGCATCCCATCCATTGCATTCTCTGTAAAAATGTACTTATATTTTACATGTGTATGTTTATATGTAATATGTCCACACATGTATTTGCATTTACATTTTATTTTGCATGAATGGGGTTGTGCTTTACCTATTACAGATGATTTTTTTCTCTTCATTCATCTTTGTATATGTTTTATAGTGCTGAAAACATCAGTATATAAAATCTCATTCTTTTGATGAATGCATAGTAATTAATATATGTGTGCAGCATCTATTAGTATACATGTAAGTTACTAATTTCCTTTAATTTCCCAATGATAAAAGTTAAAAAGTTATTCTGTCACTTTGAACTGTGAGTTTTCATGTTACTTTATTTTTTAGTCCTCCAGCATGAGTAGTGACCCAATATATACCTAATGATTAATTCATGGAAAAGTATTCTTGTATGTTACCCTAACAATGGGCTTATATTTATAGTGGGGGAAATGAGCCTCTCCACCACCTTTTGGCTTTATTTTGTTATTGGATTGGGCCAGGGAGCCAGCATCAATTATCAACCTGAGAAAGGGCAAATAATTGGAAGATTAAGAAGTGTTATTACAGTTGTTCACCAGGGGAGAAAATGATGTCTAGTTTCTTCTTCCTTCCAAATATCTCTTCACAGCCTCAGTAAAACTGAATAGATTACAATGCTGAAGAAAAACAAAGGCTATCAGGAAATTTCACACTATCCGCATATTTATTGTTTGGCTTATCATTTATTCATTTTTTCATCTACTTCTTTTCCCAGAAATTGTTTCTTGAGCATTTGCCTTATCATATACCAGTCTCTGTAGTAGATGATCAAATATAAAACTTATTACCCAGGAGACTCCTACAAAGAAAGAAAAAAAAGAGAAAGAATCAATGTAATTTATTGAGCACTTACTGTGTTTTATCTGCTTTGCTATTTTAATCTTATTTTTGCGGGGTGGGTAACAGCCACTCAAGTTAGTGTTTTGTTTTCAATTACTTAGATATACATACAGAGGTTCAGAGAATGGATTCTCCCCATGTATTGAGGGTGATATGTGCAGTCAGATACAACTGTTTCCTGAATCTAAGCAAAACAATGGCAAATTGTGTGAATTTAGTTTAGTTTCTCAGTTTCCTGTCATACAAAGTAGGACCAATGAAAACAATCATGTCTGCTTACCCTGAGCTAAATTTAAGACAAGACCTAGGGTCTTGTCTTTTAAGGAATTATAGATAGTGTTATTTTCATTAACATTTTCTGCAGTGAGAAGTTTTAGCAGCCGAGAGAGGTCCAGATGAGTGGAACCAAAGAAGGACTGATCAGACTTGCTTTGGAGTCTGTACAAAAGAAGATGCTATTGTTCCTTATTTCTTTGTCTGGCTGCAGGTCCTGCACACAGCCTTCCTTGTGCTCACTTAGATCACTCACCACAGAGAACACCCTCAGTTCCTAGTTTCTGAGAAGAGAGAAGTCAAACCATAAAGAAAAAGTACTACTTAAGAAGAAATGGAGAGTGACTGTCTCGTAGAAATCATGGACTATTTGATGAGAAAAGGCTTGAGCAAGGTCAATAGAAAAGGGCCAACCTTCATAGTAGATGTCTAAGGCTGGACAAGCTGGAACAGTAAAAAATCATAAATTTTCTTTTTTGTTCGTTCTGCCATCCTAGTTTGAAGTTTATGCAGTGTCCTCCCATATGTAATAAAATCTCCATTTTGGTGCATAACACTGCTTACAATAGAATTTCCTACAGCTGGCCTGGCTAAAAATCTAAGCTGAAGAATCACACCTCCGAGAAAGCATTTGCATATAAATGAACTCAGAAGTTATTCAGGACCTTTTGACCTCTTTCAGTTTCTGTGGGAAGTAGCTTTTAATTCTTCTGAGTATCTTTGTTATGCAGTGAGCAATGGACTTCTATTTGAAACCTTAATAAGCCTCTCAGGACACTCTACCAGCATTTGCAACAGCAAATCAGAAAATGTAATGTCAAAAGTCAGCTGAAATTTGGGTTTCAAAACCAAGGAACAAAGATTTGTACACACTGAAGAATGTGATCCCAGTTATATATGGGACTAAGCCTGTCCATCACTTCATGAGCCAATTCCTTTTAGAATCTACCTTTCAATCTCTCAATTTTCCTAGTCATATGGGATTTCCCCATCAAACCATTCTTAATGTGAATTGTAATACTTAAGAGGGCCCCTATTTACTCCTTTGTGTATCTTCACAATTCCATTAAAAGGATCTTAAGAAAATCTTGTCAGAACTGCAGTGCCAGTGCTTGTGGAAGGCTGATTGTGTCTTTTAAATAAAGTGAGGGAGCACTTAACAAGCCCAAAGATCACACTTTAGCAACTTTTATCAGTAACCCATAACTTTTGTTATAGGAGCATTGTAAAATCTATTTGATTTATTACCAGAATTATTAAGATATAGTTGCTTCTTTACTCATCTTTTCTGATTAACTGCAGAGATGATTTCAAATAATGGGGGCAAATGAGCTAGAAAATTGTGGAAGGTAGTGGAGATCAAAAGTCAGTAATTTTGAATGCTGTAGGTTGTCTGATATGGCTTTGAGAGTGTTGAAGGTAAAGAGAAAATAAAGGAGGACTGACGATTACTTTCTATGTCATTTTACACCTGACTAAGCCTGTCCCTCACTTCATGAGCCAATTCCTTTTAGAATCTACCTTTCAATCTCTCAATTTTCCTAGTCATATGGGATTTCCCCATCAAACCATTCTTAATGTGAATTGTAATACTTAAGAGGGCCCCTATTTACTCCTTTGTGTATCTTCACAATTCCATTAAAAGGATCTTAAGAAAATCTTGTCAGAACTGCAGTGCCAGTGCTTGTCATCCGGAAGGTATTCATTATATCTTTATTGAAATGTGGTTACTATAGAGCTCTATTTCTGGGTAATATCCTTAATAAAATAATGACAGTGTTGAACTTTGTTATTTCTAAGGTTTGACGGTATCATGTGTTTCGTGACCATGTATGAAATATGTCACAGGGGCAAGGGAGTAAATGCAGATGATGCTCAAGTTTTATCTTTGGGCCAATGTGAATTTACTGCAAAGGTCTCTTCTAATTTTCTACAAAGATCTCTCCTAAGGACTAAGCAAGATTGCTATGACTCATAACTTTTTATCTCAGAGACCATTTGGTTAGTAATACCTTACAAATCACAGTGAGGAAGTAAGCTAGTAAAATTAGGGAAGTGGTACTAAGTAAGAGGTGGTAAAGTGATATTTAAATAAATTAACAGAGTCAGAAATCATCTCTGAATGCTATTCAACAGAGCAGATGGATCAAAAATGATGTTAGAATTTGGCTTTTACACTTCTCTGGATGTCCTCACTGAAACAAGTTTGGCATATATTAATATTCTGATGTAGGGCTAGATATTGGGTAGTGGAAGCTAACTTAAATGACCTGTGCACATCGGGAGTCTGGCAGAAGAGCTACTTGAAAAAGAGATCCATTTCAGTGCAGTTGCAAACGATGTTACAGGGATCTAAGATTAGCGTGACATAGTACTGAATGAAAGTTAGTCTGTAATGAAGGACTAGTGATCGTTTCCCCAAAGAGGGCACAACTGAATATGGTCATAAAGAATAAGTAAAAGACTAACATTTTTTTAAAAAAGTAAAAATAAAAGACAAGCTTAGAAAATGATGACTATTCTATTTAAGGCTACAAAATGTGGATTTGCCCCTAAGATCTACAAGGTGTTTTCTATACTCCAATATAGTATCTGTTCATGGTTCATAAATTGCTTTAGGTTTTCACATTCCTAAATTCAGCACATGGAGGATTAGCACAGTAAAGGTATGTATTGAAAACTACAGATTTAATCAGCTCACCTCTAGCTTTCCATATGTATATATAGTTCTCTAGTATAAGAAAAGTTCTGGCTCATCCATCATTAGTATTGGCATTCATTCTCTAATACACATGCACACACAGATGCATATGCACACTCACAGAGAGGAAGAGAGAGAGAGAGAAACACACATACACTCATACACATAAAGCCTTGTTGAGGGAGAACACAAAGGACAATTTACAGATGGAGAAACCAAGGTTCCAGAGCACAAGGCCCTCTCTAATGTCAACCAGGAAGTTTCAGATTCAGGATTCAAAGAATCATTTTCTTAAAACTCTCTATTCATATTATTTAGCATGATATCTTTCCATGTATTGAAGATACATTCATTGCAGAGAATGTTCAGAATGAACAAAATTACATCCTTCAAGATAAAATTTAGTTGTTTTATTTCCCACCAAAACAGAAGTTATTGAATAAGGAAGTCAATAAACTTAAAAAACTCCTGTGGATTTTACTTTGGAATGACCCTTTATATAGAGAAGAGTGAATCTTTCAATGAAAAAATGTGGAAGATAGGTAATTTTGCACATTTTTCAAAATAGAAGAATTACATTGCACCTAATTAAAAGCTTATTGTCTTCTTCAAAAGCCGCGTAGGTATCTAAAGAAGCTAGTCTATAAGGGCTGCAAGTGATATGTAAGAGTAAAGAAAGACTCCTTTCTAAGATTCAACTACAAAATTCAGAAAGAGACCCTTGAAGGCACAGGAGGGCATGGAGGTGATTACTCAAGAGATTCTAGTTGAAATGTAAGAAAAGTTCCATCTGAGCTGCAAATATCAGGCTCGGAGTTGGAATCTCTATTTTTCCTTAAGTGTTCTTAGTAAATGACTGTAGCCCAAATATTTTTCTGATGTATATTATGTAGAATATGTCAAAAATTTTTGGTTAGCTCTGGTTTACAACCAGTATTGGTTTCCTGTGACTTCCGTAATAAATTGTGCTCAATTCTGTGGCTTTAGGAAACAAAGTTTATTCTTTCAGAGATCTGAAAGCCAACTGTGAGATGAAGTCCAACACCACTGAGATGAAATCCTATTGTCAGGTTTACTTGGGGCATATGCCCACTGCAGGCCCCTAGCATAGAATCCACCCCTTACATCTCTAGCTCTGGTTAGGGGACAGCCTTACTTTGCTTGTGGCCACATCAGTTCAGTCTCTGTGTCTATCTCTATACCACCTTCTCTTCTATGTGTATAATGTCCCTCTGCTTTCTCTGATGAGGTCAACTGTTACTGGAGAGCCTGTTCCATAACTGACTAGCATCTCCTCATCTCTAAATATTTACTGATTCCAGGGATTAGAGCCTGATATATCTTGGTGGCCATTATTCAGATTTCATTATTTTGATACTAGAGAATAAGATCTTGAGCCAGAAACCTTACAAATTCTTTGGGAAAGTAATAGGAGATTTTTTCTTTTAAAAATGGAAATAAAAATGAACCTATCAGATAGTATTTTATTAGAATTAAAGGACAAGTATATAACATTTCAGCAAAAATAAATTTTTATTATTCACTGTTACTATTTTCCACCCATGGAAAATCTACATATATTGAAAGATCTTTTCTCCCAAAGACATCACATGTGTTCAGTAATATTTAATTTGATTCCTAACATTTTATTAATCAAAGACATTTATCACTGCCTTTCAGAGCTGATTCAGCAAGAGATAACCAGTGTGGCCACAGTGAGTTGACACAACTCTAGCCAGAAGAAAGGATATAATATTTTTAGCAGTGGTTTCATAGTCTGAGTCAAAGTACTAGCTCTGGTGTAGTGAAAATATCTTCTTTGCCTCTAATAAGGAATCCAAACATTAGATTTCTATCTCTGTGAGAACTTTACAAACTGAATTATTTGTTCATTTTTTCATTCAAATTTGCATTTACCACTACCCGAAGAGGCGAAAAGAACTGGAAGAGATTTCATGGAGGGATCTGACTTTCAGCAACATACCTTAGGTGTCCTCATCAAACTGGAGACTCTTCCTCGGGCATGTCTGGAAAATGTGTCCGCAGAGGAGGCCGCATGTGAAAGTTGTCATGCTTAGCTTACTGCTACTCTTTTAAACTGTTCTATCCAGAAGTCAAGTAACTCAGATATTCATTCCATTGAAATTTGTGGGCTTGGGGACAGAGGTGGCACTCAATCATACTCAGCATCACATGGGGTCTTTAAGAGTGACAGAAATATGCTCCTTTTACATATTACTTGCTGGGATAATCTAATTGCCAAATCTATCAACATCCACCTGTGGCTGTTGTGATGAGATTCTGACTGCAGCATGGTTTACAGCTGGTAACAACTTTCATTCCTCTAAAACACTTGCAAAATCCTTAGGGTCCCTATCCTTGGGAAATACAGATGGTCAGCATGACAAAAACTGGACTACTCAAAGGAGAAAGTCAAGGTAGGTGATCTTATTTTGCAAGTAACTGCACTAATTTATTTCTGTGCACATTTTAGTGGGATAAACTAAAAATTAATTTCCACTGTGCTGTATGTCATTCCTCACTTCTTACGCCTCATTGACTGAGCTTTCTGTTGATTCTTTATACAGGTACCAGGGCACTTACTAAATAACAAATCCTTGCTTCTCCAACAGATTCAGGCAGGACTCACATTTTTTTTATACCAGGAACTCAGGACTGCATGCTTGCCAGCCTGGTGCTGTGAAGCTGAGCTATATCTCCAGCCTCTAGGACTCACATTTCAGTGAAATAGAGACAAAGTCTGGCGTAAATTTGCAAGTTCATTTCATGAACTTCTAATAATTTTTTGATTCCGTGTCTGGTGTAAGATACTATAATTTTACATGGGATCGCTCACAATGAAAGTAAAGCTGAACCTGTAAGGGGTAAGAATCTTACTTGAAGGCATACTGAGAACAAGATATACAATAAGTTGAGCTGAGACATTTGGAACTCAGGATTGGGATGCTTCAATAGTCTTCTGTGTCTCCTTCTGATTGTGTGGGACTGCCAGCCTGCTTTTTTTTTTATCCTTTCCCATTTCCCATTCTCTACAGATACACAACTCTCACCTTCCATGTGTTTGGGACTGACTGTAGGCAGCTTTATTTTCTACCGTTTCCCCTGCCAATGGTTTTAGACTTGGCTCTGAACACGTTTTCCACTTCCCCAGAGTACAGAGCCATCCAATGATGGAAGCATGTGTCCTTTCACTGACATGGAAGTCTTATCTGAGGGTGCTAATCCTTAACAATCTTATTATGAATCCTATGGTACATGTCAGACTCTGCAATTCCACAGTCAAATGTAACATTTATACACTCTGCTTTGTATCAGGAGGCATTTTATTGTGTTTTGCCCCACCCATCGATTGTGTATTTTATTATTCTTTACTAAATGATGGAAAAAATTAAGACAAGTATTGAAGAAAAGTGATTGAATCCAACAAGAATTATTTAACTTTATTATCATGAGTTTCAATATTTTCATCAGTAAACCTGCCTTGATAGCAAATACCTAATAAAGTTGTTAAATGGATCAGATAAGAAAAAAATCATAAAGCAGAGAATAGAGCACTGACCACCTGTCCATAATAACTACTAGATATTTTCAAAAACATCATACTTTTATTCACAAAGATTTAATTTTAAAAATATGTCCTTAACATTCCTCAACATGAAGGCACTGCTTTTCTTTTTCATCTTCAAATCACACTCTGGTACTTGGCCCATAGCACTTGCTCCATATGCAGCAGTAAAACTGAATTTCTGAGAGTTGTTTATACTTCAGATGAATCCAAGGAAATTCTTTCTAGTCTAAAAATTCTTGCCCTTATCTAAGGTTAATTCCTTGGAAATTGCAGAGGGGATGTATAAAAAGAAAAAAAAAGGAGAGGGAAGAAAAAGGATAGTCTGTGAGATATTTATATAAACAGCCTGGCACTGCAAGTGACAGGCTGTGGACCATCTCCTGCTAAGAGGGGAAAGATGAATGGTTTCCAGGGAACCCTGGTGCTGCTCCTTAAAAGGAGCCTGCTGAGACCAGAGCTGGCCTTCTTGACCCTGTTTTAATGTGAGAGGAAGAATGGAGAGAATCATAAAAGGAACACGTACTCACTCACTCCTGCAGCAGTTTCCCGGGAATTATTGGATCTGTTAAGACAGCTGAGATGTGAGAGTGTGCAGTGTGGTAAGAAGCACTTGAATTGTAGCTCTGCTGTTGCATCTCTGTGATACCAGGAATGGTACTTGGTTTGCTGTGCTCCTTGCTAATTTGCAAAATGAGGAAAATTGCATTTATCTCACAGGGCTACTCAGGTGGTTAAATAATATGAACTGCATTAGAGTTATTAATAGAGCTGGTAGATCTAGTTATAACTGGATACATATCCTAAAATACTTATTTTAGGATAAGTGTTAAAGATACTTTAGGAGATGTGTGTCTGTTCATCTCTATTTAAAATAGGCTCTTCTCTGAAGCACTCCATTGGCATCAAAGTGTTTATTCTATATTCCTGAACTTTTGACCAAATTTCAACAAATTAGATTGAATACATGATTTCTAATTGAATGCTGCAGACATTTCTCTATCAGAATGTCAATTTGGAAAAGGCATTTGGTAAATATGAGACAGAGAGAAAGAAAGAGAGAGAGAGAGAGGAAGGAAAAGAAAGAATGTAGTTAGAATTTGTCATAGTACCTTTTCTTGGAGCAGTCCCACAATAAATCTCTTCCTCAAGAATCCCAATCTCAATATCTGCTTCTGGAAATTCAATTTAAATCAACTGATATAGAATTTCCTTGCCAGAATTTAGCCAGGTAGATGTGGGTGTCCTTCAAATCACACTGTAAAGGCCAATAAGATTAAAAACAAGCAAACAATGGAGTATTATATAAAATGTGACAAATTCGATCATTCTTTATCAGCTACCAAATATTTGACCTTAGAAAATTACTTAATGTCATAGTGCCTAAGTTTCTCAACTGTAATATCTACCACACAGTACTATTTGGAGAAATGAAATAACATACATGAGGAGTATCCCAGATGTCCTGACATACCATATAACTTTAATAAATTGTAACTACTGCTATTGTTATCATTACTAGTTCCTTTCTGAGTGAATGCAGCACAGAAACTGTGCTCAAAGGCTTCTCTGATTCAACCGTTTTTATACACAACTGGTTTCCTACCTTACAGAAAACAGAGCTAGAGAAAACTCTTGAAATCAGTAGTTAAAATGGAAGCATTAATATAAACACAGTTGGAAGAGATGGGTCATTAGAGTGATGTTTTGCCAAAGTAATGGAAAGGTAAGTTAAATGGCAAGGCAGACTGTAAAAAGTTGCCTGAATGCTTTTAACTGTGTTGAATGTCAGAGATACATGAAAATTCCCAATTATATTTGGCAGATATTTTCTCCTGTTTTAAAATTTTTGTTTACAGAAACGTAGATTTTTTTACTTCAATGTTGCTGTAACCAGACAATGTTTAGCTATCACTGGCAAAAGTTTCCATGGAAGGAAAGTTATATCTGATGATAGCTTCACAGTTAGTCCTCCTGGGTTTGAACTCTACTTAGATTTTCTGTTCTCAAAATTTTATACTTGTTCTCTCATTTAGGACCTGCTTTCCTCAGAGATAAAATGTGCAGAATGACTATTTTCCAATGCTAAGTATTGCAGGAATTAATTCTTGTAAATAATTAGCAGAAAGCCTAGCATTTGTGAACATCAAAATGTGTTAGTCATTGTTATTATCATTGTATTATTATCAATGGCAACATACATGATGTTACCATTATCATTATTGTTCTGCTCATTATCATAGACAAGCAGAGTTTGACCAGTCCTGAGGGAACACTTATTAAACTGTATCATCTTACAAATATTGTTTTCCACATATTAGAAAAATGGACTTGGTTATGGTAGTTTACATGTGAAAAAAGAATAGTGTTTGGCTGAGGGGACCCATGTAGTATATGCTTCTTTATGTCACAGTGTTCACGAATTTAAGAGGTATGCCTGTTGTATTTACCATTGAGTCTAAGCAAAGCAATATGCCAAGTATGGTGTTTAGTACAGATTAAATTCTCTAAACACAGATCAAATTAATTGGTGGATAGAATGAGAACTGAATTAATGAATAAATCACTAGCAGTAAGATCAAAAGGAGGACTTCAAGGGGCTATACTGTAGATATTACTGGCCTTATCTAGGCTGGGGTTTGCATCAAAGAATATTTTCCTGACAGAGAGCTTGCTCTCTAGCTACTAGAAAATCATCCTTTCCCTTGGTTCCTTCTGCCCTGACTATGATTGTTGTTACTGTTTCTAGTGTAAGCAGGTATAATATGGTATCCGTTTTACTCACGTCATACCATGAGATCACCAGGACTTTTTAAATGTTCCTCTAGCTCACATACCTGTACCAAAGGTGAGTGGCTCAGCTCCTGTTTCTTCACCCTCTGATGTAGAGTTCTTCACTTTCTCCAACTTCCTCTCAGGAACTAATAGTAAATTATATGCATAACATGTGCATGTGAGGTGACAAAGAATATACCCACTTGAACACACCTGCATCTTGTCATCCACTGCAAAGGCATTTGTTTTTAACAAGTCTCTGCCTTACCTCGGGGCTTCAAAAATTTCCATTTCTTTTGTAACCTTGACTTATCATTCAAAAGTTTCAGCTGGTGCTTTTTTTTTTTTTGTTTGTTTTGGTTTTTCTCCGGTACCGGGAACCGAACTCACGACCTTGCGCTTGCCAGGCAGGCGCTTTTGCCGCTGAGCTAAATCCCCAGCCCCTCAGCTGGTGCTTTAAAAGAGAAAGTTTCAATGGAAAATGTATTCTCAGATGCATTGCTTGTTGCTGTCTATAATTTATGCCAAAGGTCCAGAGTTTTCCTGTGTGAGTTCATCAGTGTTTCCATGTATGTGTATAACTCAGAGGTATAGTAATAAGAAAGAATCATAACTGTATATCACTTTTATTAGTTAAACACAGATGAAATACATACAATTCAATTATTTCTTTGCAGATATTACTGTTATCAACTATTTCTTTGAGCACCATGTGTCTTAGTTACTTTTATTGTGGCTGAGACGAAATACCTGACAATCAAAGTTAAGGGTGGAAAGGTTTATTTTAGAGGTTTCAGTTCATAATAGGTTGGCTGCAAGGCAGGGTGGCATGGAAGATGGGCATCACAGAGGCGGAAAATTTCATAACAGGCAGAATGCAGCAAAGTAGTGATGTAGCAAGCAGAAGGGATAAGGAACAACCCTCTTTCTGACTCTTATATTTTTATCCAGGCTACCACCTTTAGGGCGGGTAGTACTCACACTCAAGAAGGGCTTCCCTTCATTCCTTCACAGAAGTATGTAAAGTCAATGAGTGGAATAATTGAGAAATAATCACACAGCCTTAATCCCAGCATCACACATGAAATCCTAGCATCACACACTCTAGATCCAACCACCTCTAAAAAGCCCCACTTATGACCAAATGAGGCTTTGCAGGGGATATTTAGATACAAATCATAACACCATCCAAAAGATGAATTCATATTCAACTTTATCTAGAAACATTCTCTTATTTGTTACACTTTGTTGGACATTCAGATGACGCCTTCTGCCCATTGTAGTTTCAGTACCGCCCAAGAAGATTAGTCTTCAGCCAAGAATGATGATGTATGTATTTAATTTTATTTTACCAGTATATATTCATGGTATATGATTATTCATGCATTACAGGGATTTAGTACAAGTATGGAACATATTTTAAATGCTAGGTAGCATGTTAAAGCTCAAGGTAAATATCAGTCTGTGTTTCTCTCCTTCTAAACTATTTCTAGGCCACATATATGAATAGTAGTGGAAAATATTTGTTCTGACCACGTGCCCTGTGATTATTTTGCTGGGTTAGTTGCTAGGCAGTGTAATATATTAAAGTTTGGTTAAGAAACCTTGATTTACTCTATCCTCAATTAATGGATGGAGCGGTTTTAGATTATCTTTTGTCCACTATTTCTAAGTTGTAGAGAGCAAACCAATTTCACTGGTAACTATTATGTCAGGCACTTCGTCAAACACTTTTATTTTCTATCTGATTATGTTATCACAGAAGCTATATAGATTTTATGCACATTTTACAGATGAGAAAATATTATTAGAGAGATTATATAGTCTTCCTAATATCAATCTTTTGATGTGTTATTACTGGCCTGACAGGCTGTAAAAATATACACAATGCAATAACAAGAGGTTCCAGCTACTGCAATATTGTCCTAGAAACAAGGTCTTCAGTTGATAACATATGTTTCCAGGTTCACTGCACTGAAACTGATAGAACCCAGAACTTTTTCAGCTCAATATTAGAGTCGTCTTGATGATGCTTTAATATTATAAAAAAAAAGAAAGCAGGTGGCACCGACTGAATATTTATATCCTCTCAAATTTAACTAAATCTTCAAGGTGGCTCCTTTGGGTATTAATTAAGTCATTAGTCTAAGGATTAGCCCTTATCAAAGGAGTCCCAGAGAGCTCCTTTGTCTCTTCCTACACTTGAGAACACAGTGAAAAGACAGCTTTCAGTGGAATATGAAGCCAGCTCTGACTATACAGTAAATCTGCCAATGTCTGCAGTGTGGACTTTTCAGCTGTCCTTACTGTGGAACAAATATTTCTTTTGCTTATAAATCACACAGCCTGTGATATTCTTTTATAATAGCTCAAATGCATTAAGATAGTACATGCTGTCAACTGCTACTTAATTAGGAAGTAAAATCTGAAGCAAATTGAGGAGGTTAAAGTACCAGCAATACCACATTTTAGCATAGTGTGAGCTCTAATAAGTCAACTCCAAAGTAAATTTTTACTTTTTTTACTTTAAAGATAAAAGAATGAAAACACATTAACAAAAAAAAAGAGATAAACAAAATAATACACAAGCAATAGAAGCAATACAGAATTTCAGACAAAGTAATAGGAAATTAACAATGGTTGTTGTATTACATATTGTTATCTTCAAATTGGTTACTCAGTTAAACAAATATAGGCATGTAAGATTAATCAAAAGATTTAAACATTAACTGTTCCTTTCAATAAAGCAATAGAAGTGAGTAGAACAACTCTCTCAGCTATCCTCTGTATATATATATTTTCCCTTCTTTCTTTTTCTCTTTTCCCTCCTCTCAGTTGTTCTTTCCCTTTGAGCAGCTGCTTTCCCTTTCACAATATCTATTATATGTTTCTCATTTTATTTACTCTTTCAGGTTCTTACACAAGTGAGACAATACAGTATTTGCAGAAGTACTTGATGGCTCACATGAAAAAGAAAATCTCTCCGTTGAAATGATGGATAATTCCTCACCATGCTTTTAATTTGGATGAGTCTCCATTTTTCTTAATGGCAGATTACTCCCTTCAAAGGTTTGGAAGCTGATTAAATGAGCTAGCTCATCATTCTACCTACGGAAGTAATTTCTTCGGCCCAGGCTTCCTGTTTTACTAGCAACATGAATGAGGCTCATGTAATATTTAACTGGTATGAGCATCTCAGTAGTTTATTTCAGATCAGTCCTTCCTTTAGAACATACATAAAATCACTAAAAACTTTTATTTTTATATTCTTAGTCATCCAATTATCATTTGATCACAACAGCAAATGACTACTGTTGGTCAGTTTGTAGTATCCGAACACAGTAAATGTACATATTTACCCTGTAATGCCGAATGTCCTTTACAACAGTTCAATTCTAAGTTCCTCAATATAAATTTAAAGGTTTAATGTTGGTTGGGATACATAGATGTTTATAGAGTCAAAATCAAAGCCACTATTATTACTGACCTTAAAATGATTCTGTGTACATTACAACTTCATGTCACATCCATACACACATTCCCAAATGCATGTGAACTGGTGTACATACAGTTGAGCTTTGAAAGTACAGAAGAAAGTTTTTTGCTTTAAATTCAATCCAATCACAAATTAAATTTATAAATATTCTAATTTCTACTCTGTGGCTCTTAAATCCTTAAGGATGCTTAAGGATTAATATTGGATTAATAATTTCTACAGGGATGGTGCTGACATTATATAGTAATTAAATCAAATGCCTATGGTTGTTGGACTTGCTTAACATATCCTCACTGCACCATGAGTAAAAGCTCGGGCACTTACTCTTAGAAAAGTATGTTGGAATAAATAATGGAAGTCATATCATTCAAGCTTATATATTTTCCCATAAAACCCCCGATGTATGTATAAATAATACCAAGAAATAAACAAGGTGATTGTTATTTACCTCAGCTTACAAACCAGAAAAATAAAAGTCAGATAATATAAGTCAATTGACAAAACTTCTCTATACAGTTATTTGAATATTTTGAGAAATATATATATATCATACATTTATAATATATATTTCTATAAATGTAATGCATTTTCAAGCTACTTGTTCCACCTCTGCAAATTATGAGCATAAAGCAGTCAT
Organism: Chinchilla lanigera; assembly: GCF_000276665.1. Classification (NCBI taxonomy): domain Eukaryota; kingdom Metazoa; phylum Chordata; class Mammalia; order Rodentia; family Chinchillidae; genus Chinchilla; species Chinchilla lanigera. The sequence continues at coordinate 20,418,805 of NW_004955433.1, read as the reverse complement.
TAGAGACAGAAGATCACTTACAAAACTGGATATGAAATGATTAAATGTCATGAAACACTTTTATTTAGGCATCCAAACAGTTGCTAATTTTATCCCTAAAATATGGTATGCCCATATCCGTTATCCCAGTTCAGGTCGGTGATAGTTGCATGAAAATTTCATGGCTAAAAGAAACCAAACAAGGCCAGTTTCTAAATGCTGGATCCTGCATAGCCTAACATTGAGACAACAGAGAGGATTTAAGTATCCTGTACTAGTGTTTAGTATGGAGAAAATGCAAAGCTATAGAGAAACCAAACAAAAAAACTAACATATTGGCTGCATTGTGACGGCCTAGCTTTAAAGTTCCTTGTATCAGCATTACTTAAATCCATATCTGATTTCAACAGCCAAGGTGTCTAATAGGATGAAAAGAGGAGGAACCTGCACAGCCAATATCCTTTTCTTCTTTGTTCATAAACATATCTGCCTTGCAAACCAGGATTAAGTGATGTTACATTAACAAGTAAGCATCATTTCTCTATGTCCTTTATATATAAAGTGTATATAACAATAGAACCAACCTTGTTGGTTAAATGTGAAATTTACACATTATCTATCTACCTATCTATCTATCTGTCAAGAGATAGGTAGCAATCTTTATGCTGTTCATCTGATTTGACTTAGAACAGGCTCAAAATTTTTTCTCAGGTTCTGCAGTTCTTCCTGGGACACATTGCCTTGTATATTTTGAGTTTTACAATTTAGTACGAAGGGCTTATCAAGGTTTTGTAGAAGGAAAATCAGTTGAAATGATGAATACTTCTACCTTTGAGATATTGACAGGTCATAAAATATTTCTACCACAAGGAAGAAGAATAATCACCAAGGGAATACAGAAAGAGAATACAGAGAGTTTGTCCATGAGATTCTGGGGTATGAGAAGTACTTTGTTCTTCAACTGTGAGAAGGGTGTGATACACCAACAGTGAGCAACATATATGTGCATTTACAGTAACAAAATGAACTGTGGAATTTTACTATTGAAATAAGTTATGAGAATGCACGAACAGGAAAATAGGATACATTGTGGTAGCATTGCTTTGCAGGTGAGCATAATATTCAGAAACAAAATAAAATATAGTTACCCTTTTATTACTCAAGACTTCTTTGGGCTAGCTGTTAATATTGCACTAAAATATGTGACCATGTTTCGCACTATTTTGAGATGATGAAAACACGTGCAAACACATACAGAAACACACACAGACACACACTACATATCATTTGTTAGGTATAGTTCTAATTATTTAATAATTTGCTACTACCTCTACAATAGTAGGGTATAGGAATTAAACTTATATTAGAAATGGACAGAATCTTGGAGATTTTCATTCTCCTTTAGTTGCTCCTTTCTCTTTGAAAAGTTTTCAGTTCTTGTAAATTTACATCAAGAGACTTCTCTTGTGTCTTCTGAAAAATTGATACTACCAAGATTGGTAACATGCTTTCTTAACATTCAAAGCACATTTTAAATGTCATTTAGTTTAGAAAAGCACCACTGCAATGAAGTTATGCTAGGTTTGAAAGAAGGAAGCCTATCAACAGTGTAATAACATTGCCTTTAACCCACCCAACTTTTTCTATTTTTGCATTTTAATATGATCATGTGAAGTCTTGTTCTTCCATAGCCTCAAAATTTGATGCTTTCAAATCATTTTTCATTAAGCATCAAGATATTTTATTCCACCAAAAATTTCTTGCTCACAGTCCCAAAGAATAAACAATATGTTCTCAGGTCTGTAAATATGTGAATGAGTGAGACAACACCAAATATGAGGCTCTTTCCTTTCAGTCTTTTCCTCCAATTCCAGATTAGAAAAATCCGCTGTGTGACGGGCTTGAACAAAGTTACTCCTGTATCTTAAGGCTTCATTACTTCATGTTTCGATAAATCTAATGATCTCCCAAGGTATGTGCTTTTATTAGTTTCCTTCTGCTTTCTACTTCCCGGGTCCCTTTTCCCTACTTTCATCCTTTTATTGAGTAAACTGATTGAAAAACAAAATAAAACAAAATAAAAAAGACTAAGTCATTTTCTTGTTATAAAGTCTTTATTCCACTATCTATATAAAACCAAAGTGGTTCAGTTCTAAACACACATTATAAAAACTCTCAGTGGTGTTATAAATCAAATACTTTGCAGATATTAAATTGTTGAATAAATTAATAGGTAAGGAGGTGTGTGAAGACACCTCTTACAGTATGCTAAATGTTTGCCTTTGTAAAATATACAAGCACATGTCAAGCTACACTAACATTTGTGAAATCATTTTTGCCTACATTTTAAGTCTTAATTTGGGGTAGGGCATAGTCATTCCACCTCCAACTCTTCGTAATTGCTTCCATGAAATCTTTAAAGTAGGTAATATTTGATGACTGATGATGTGTTTCATTTCATTACTGAGGAGTTTCTCCATTATGCCGTGAAAAAAGTTTTAAGAGATAAAAACTCCTTAAAATAATGTTCTACTTTTAGTATATTTCATTGATGTAATGCCCATTAATTTTTGGCGTTTTTCCAGTTCAAAAAAAAAAAAATAATATGGTCTGAAGGTATTGAGAAAGCACTTGGAAAATTACTACAAATAAGTGACTTTTAGTGGGAAGGTTATGAGAAGACTCTCCACTCAAAGCTTCAACTTTGATATTAGAAAGAACAATTGTAGGGGGAAACATATTGATGATGTTAGGGGTAATTTCACTAGAGAATAATCATCTTATAGAGTCAATGGAGGTAATTCACATTCACAGCGAGTAGAGGATGCATATCCAACCAGGGAGTCACGGTCACCTTTAGAATATGAATACATTAAGGTACCTTGTGAAGAATCCTAAGAATATTAACCTTAAAAAAACAGCATCAAGAGTCTCACACGCCATTTTTTAAACATTGCCAATTCATTGGTAGGCTCATGACTATTAGTAAAGCCAAGCACACTTCTGGGTGAATAAGAACACTTTATCATCCATTGGGTTGTTTCTGTGACTTAGGTATACAAGCTTCACTTATTAACCTAATAGGTCTAGCTTTGTGTCCAATATGGGTTACACACTATCCCAAGCAAATCTCTTACCTCAACTGTAATTTCTCTGAAATCTACTGGTGACTCCTGCATATTCTAATGAGCTATGCTCCAGTGTCTCCATTCCTATATGCAAGCCTAGAAAGTCTTCTTTATTGATCAAGTAAACTACAAATCATCTGTGAGATCATTAGTTCTTTCACCTCCTTCTGAACGTCTTGTCTCTGTTTGAATTCATTGATGTTATGCATATGTTTGTGAAATGAGATAAAAAATTTTATTCAATTAATAATTTTCTCTCAAAGTATTTGGTTCTCTCATAGTGTGATGCAACAGACTTCATTTCTCTGTTTAAATCATGAAATATCACAAAATGCAACTGAGATTTTAAACCAATCCATTTTAATTCTTTATTGTTACACTACTCCCCTCTTTAGTAGCTATATGAGAGAGGATTCTATGTCATCAACTCTGACTTCTCATGCTCTAGGATATTGACATTGCTTTAATTAGACTTTCCAAAAATTGTAGCATTTTCTTCCTTTTGTAATGGATAGGTACAAATACAAAATATTTGTTATATTTGGATATTTAAATGGATATTTAACTAAAATGTCAGAAATTGGTTTTTTAAAATACTATTTCCTTTCTATTTCATCCTGAGTGTGGATTGAGTAATGCATGCAGTATGGAGCAAAAATCTACACCGCTGTGATATCTGCATGGACAACCATTACTTGAAAAAGAAATTCTATCAGGAGCAAAGTTGAAAACTTAAATTGGAAGGAGGACCAAGACCTAGCATCTTTTATAAAATGAATGACATTGGAATAACTTTACATTGCATTGATATTTAATATTTCACAGATGCATTATTCCATTTGTATGTGCTATTACTAGAACAGAAGCATTTGATGAAATTCCTCACTGAAGGTCTGGAGGGTTTTTTAAATTTTCATGTTATGATGAATTTCTCAGATCAAGTCAATGGTAGCAAGAAAAAAATCAGCTATGATAAAATTATTTTTTTGTAGTCTTCTGCTAAAGACAAAGTTGCTTAGGTGTACCTTACATTCATTCTGTCTTATGAAACACTTTCTTGGTGTCTCTCAGGGCAAGAATGGGATCTATGAGATTTATAAATTATTAAGTCATCAAGATGCTTTAAAAGTCCTGTTTTTGAATTCCTGACAATAACATTTGTCACATTGCTAATTAACACGGTTTAATTAGAAATCAGATGACTAGAAGGTTATATGTTGAATGTAGTGATGAAATGGATAGTCCTATTCAAATTTTAATTGTACAAGTCTCTGCACATTTTTTGCTTTCCTCAAAACAATTGCCTTTGCATATAATTATACCTACATAGTATCTGTTTCTTTCTGTCTATTTGTATATCTATCTAACATCTATCATGGTTGCAGTTTGGATGTCAATATATATTTAGTTTTTCTTGCATTTCTTGTTATTTTAAAATTCACATATTGTAATTCAATATGCAGTCATAAATTTCAATGTACAAATAACATGTTTTCCAATTGTAGAGCACTGTATGGAGTTCCACATTGATTTTATATAATGGTACCTAATATGTACTCAATATTTTAATTCTCCAGAAGTTCTTATACATTACCAACTTTAACCCTCAACAGGCTTTATGAAGTGATATTTTAGTCTTCCTATTAAATTATTTAGTCTTCCTGTGAGTTAGCAGTGTCCAAGTACCTTTTAAACAGACTTGAGTTTTGTGAGTTTCCCAGAAAGTCAATCCAGTGCACCAGAAAATTGCTTCCTATAACTTTAGAAAACACATTCAAGATATGAATATGACTATGCATACAACTCACAACCTGAACTTAAGCCATATTCTAGCACGAATGACTAACTAATAACTAATAGCTCCTCTTCCCTTTCTGACCCAGTGTACTTTTTTCATACACTGTTCTAAGCTAACAGTTGGCTTTAAAAACACCAACAGTTTCCTTTCAACTGTTGCTTTGTCCCTTTCTTCACATCATACATTCTTCTACCTGTGAAGATGCGAAGCAGTCTATTTCATTGCAGTTTATTTTTGCTGAAGACTGTTATGACCAGTTTATGTACATTATCCTACTTATTTTTAAAATCATTCTTTTATTACCTTTTGTAGTTTTCCATTATAATTATGTTGATATAATTTTTGATATATATTTTTTGCTTTTTTCCTAAATGAGTGATATGTCTTCACAAAGGGATTCTTGTATCAAATTATCAATATATAATATGCACCACACATACATACTAAGGACTTTTTGGAACAAAGTACTACATGAGGAAGCATAACTTGTTTATTGTTTTAATCACTAAGTCAGATTTGAATCAAAAATATATCTCATCTTTATAATATCCCTTGTGAAGTAAACTTTATTATTTTAATTTTTAAATGATGAAAGTGAGATGCAAGTGTAGGAAAGAACTTGCTTTTGTCAGGTGTAGCAATACCAGATCTGAATTCAACAATGTGTGGACCAAAACTGCTCTTGTCTTCTCTGTTGAAGTGTCGTCCTCCAGCCCGTTACAAATCCCAGTTGATACTAACATAGAAGGTACTCATACAAAGCTTCTCAGGGAAGAAGAATGCCTTCCCAGAGATTTCAAAATAACTGAATTCTAATATCTCTGAAATTTGATTTGCACTTTTCATCAACTAGAGACTAATGTTGTCACATGTAAATTAAACTTGAGAATCATGGAAAATACATCCTAATTTTGCAGATTTTAAGCTTGTAACTATGCAAAATTTTATAAATATATGAAGATACCTCAAAATTCCTCATTTATAGATGATTTATTACTCTAAATTTATTTCTATTTTATGGTATTGTAAGTGCATTTTTTGTTATCCACTTATGGGCTTTTTGTTTGTTTTTACATAAATGAAAAGAAATATTTTTAAAATTGTACTAGTATTTCCAAGAATTAGGGAAATTTATTTTTTCATATTTCAGGCCCATTTGATATTTATAGGTACATTAAAGCAAAATTTATACTGCTCTTCTATATCTTAAATTTGATGGATCAGTTGTTCTCTTTGAAGGTGAAATCAAAATGTACCTTTTTTCTGAGAATCTCTATAGAGAGTTAACAAAAGTTAATTCCCTTGAGAAACCAGTAGTCGATTCTGTTTTCCCATTTATTGTTCAGACATAACTTTGGTTTTTGAAGTTGTATTACTTTTATTTGTTTAGCTTTGCTCTAACCCTAAGACAGCAAGATTCCTAATTTTCCTGCTCTTTTCATTAGTCTTATGTAATGTTGATATCAAACCACATTCCCAACTTATTTCTCTCTGATTCTACTCCCTCCTCAATTTCCTATACTCAAACATTAGACAATCATGTTTGCTCTTCAAACCTATATTGATAACAACATACATAAGAAGGTATATCAATGTATTTAGAACATCATATGTCTATATCTATGTATTTGTATTTTTATATATACAGTGATCCCTCACCTATCATGGGAGTTATGTTCCAGTGACCCGCACCATAGATGAAACTCCACAGAGTAGCAGCATACTGCATTTTCACTGTGTACAGTATGAATTCATCTGCTGTAGAAATATATACTCTAGGGGCTGGGGATTTAGCTCAGCGGCAAAGCGCCTGCCTGGCAAGCGCAAGGTCGTGAGTTCGGCTCCCGGTACCGGAGAAAAACCAAAACCAAAAAA
>NW_004955433.1:20402216-20411925 GCF_000276665.1 Chinchilla lanigera | reverse complement strand
TTATATTGTTTTAAATTTTTAGGCAAAAATAATTAAATTCATAAATATTTTATAAATACCTGTATACCTCAAAAGCCCATGATATAGCAAACATTCCACAATACAGAATTGGAAATATTTTTTTTAAAAAAAACAAGTGATACAGTGAAGCTGCAATAAGTGAACCATGATATAGCAAGGGATGACTGTAGCTATAGCTGTATCTACATCAGTACGGATATTCATATGTATTACAGTTTATATATTAGGGATAGAACAGTGCTCTGTTTTGTGATCTCCTCTCTGCTTTGAGCTCAGTTGGACCTGCAAGCAGAACACCAGAGTGATAGTAGTTTTGGCCTCATTTCTCTTGCCTCAAAGGTAATATCACTGTGTAGATGATTAATAGTACCTAAAAATAACTTGTATATATTTTCCCCCACTTATTTATACTTTGGTAGATATTTATGGTGGATATCTTGAGATATACTACGTCATCTCAGTTTTATACCCTTAATACATTGGAAAGTAACTGTATTTGAACATCAAATCTTTAAAGAAGTAATGCACCATGAAGTCATATAGGTGGGTCCTAATCTACTGTGACCTATGTGATGGTAACAACCACTTAAAATAAAGACAGCCAGGGATGTAGCTCAGCGGTATAAGTGCTTGCCTGGCAATCCTGGGGTCATGAGTTTGATTCCCGGTACTAAAAAAAAAAAAACCAAACAAAAAAAACAAACAGGGTGTGGAAAGAACAACCAAGGACATAAAATATGAGCATATCAAAGACATGTAGAGATGTCTCAGAAGAAAACAAACCTCCTGATACCTTAAGCTTCTTTATTTCCCCACAATTACGAGAAAACAATTTCTGTTTCTTGTGCCACCAGTCTATGGTATTTTGTTATAACATCTCTAACTGACTAAGACAGAAAGTAGCTCATACTGTACTTTATTTCTATTTTCAGAAGAGTGTTATAAATGACTACCTAAAATTTTAAAACATATTTTGAAACTTAAGTGTCCTGCATGTGAGCCAGAGATCTTTTAGTCGAATCAATTAAGAGAACATAATAGAATTATTCAATTGTGTGATGTGAATTGGATTTAGTTTAATCTTCTTTATTTACATGATTTACAATATTTTATTTTATTTCAAAATATAACCTAGTTGCAGTAAATTAGTAAAATCTTTCTATTCCACATGCTTCTATAGTAATTGTTGAAATCACTTCATTTGAAAATGAATATTTTTCTGAAAATAAAACAGGCAAACAATTAGATACAGTCACTCGACCCTATGTATTGATTATATTATTTTATATTATTCACCTGTTAATACTCACAGCATGATAATTTTCACTGTGTGACTTTATTAGATGAAGAATCTGAAATGATATAAATTTTGTTAAATTACTTATGGCCAAATGGCTACAAAGTGAAAGAACTGATTCTTATCCATGCTGTGCCTGTCTTTGTAAACTCTTTGTCTTTCTCATTATTAATCATGATGGGATCATCATCCTGTTTGGTGTTTTTGGTTTTTTTTTTTTGTTGTTGTTGTTGTTTTTTTTCTTCTGGTACTAGGAATCGAACTCACAACCTTGCACTTACCAGGCAGGCACTGTGCCACTGAGCTAAATCCCCAGCAGCGGGATCATCATTCTGTATGAGGCTCTAGTTATTTCCCCACATGAAAATGAGCATGCCCTGAGGGATGTTAAAGAACCATCAAACATCAAAAGTGTTATACCTAATGCTTTTGTAAACCCTTGTTCACTTAACTAATTAATATAAGATTCTGCTAAGAAGAAAATTCTGTGTATCTTGAAAATGCAAGTTACTTGGTGAGAAATGCTCCAACTGCCAGGCAAATATTCTCAGGGGATGTGGAAAAGAGTAAATGATAAGTTCCCAAAACATTAGTACTATTCACTATGTCAATAATAATTCATTCACCTATACCTGATAATAGTTAATTTCTTGACATAGGGCTCAATTTCAAGTCAATGATATTTTAATGACATTTCCCCCTAATCAGAGCACACTAATAGATGTTCCATGAATACTTACAGTATTTGAGTCTTAGTTTTAAGAAGGAATAGATGGAAATAAAATCAACTCTGACATTTATTTATACCATTTGTCCTAATTGTAGATGTTGCAATAACTAACTATCGTTCATAGTTTAAAGGAGAAGAGGTTTATTTGGGGTCAGAGTTTTGACCAACTCAGTTATGTTTGGATGCCTCCAAAGTAGAAATGACATGGAAGAACACATTTAGAGGAAAGCTATTCATTCTATGGTGGCGTAGAATAGAGAGATGGGAAAGGACTGGGGTATGAAAACACCCTTCCAGCTCATGTGCTCTGTGACTGCTCCTTTTTACAAGGTGCAATATCTGAATATGAGAATCTTAGCAGGTATTTTAGATGCCAACCATAACATTAACTGAATGATTTCTAGAATACTTTAGAATGCCTTGCATTGAGTTTATTTTCTTCATTAAAAAATGAAAAATTTTTTCTACTCAACACTTTACTCCCTCCCCCCACAAATAAAACACAATGAGTTTGGAAATTTCTAGATACAGTATTGGACATTTGGAGAATCATAAATATTGTTAATAAAATGTCTAGAATTCTAAAAGTAAAGATATATTGTTAGATAGATAAATTTTTTTTTCCAAAATTTATTTGACAAAGAGATCCATTCTAACCTGCCTCTTATCATAACTGCTAATGAACCATTAAGTCTATTACCATTAGTAAGGAACAATCCGCCAGGCCACTTTTCAGATGATGTATTCCAAGACACGCTACACTTCCATATGATTCAGTAGGTTACTAGACTGTATTTCAATGCTTAGTCAGTGAACAAAATTACTTTTGTACTTCACCTTCTCTAATGCATATTCCCAATATTCCTGCAGATAGGTTGAAGTTTTAGACTTTGAGATTTGTCCTTTGGAAAAATTCAAAATAAAAAAATAACTACGTTCCACAAAATCAATATTAGACTTAAACATAAGATACAAAGTAATGAAACTCCTGTAATTTTGTATTTGGTGTGCTATTACATGCAAAGTCAAAAACAAACATGATCATAAAGGAAAAAAGCAATGATAAATTAGAATTCTTTCTTTCTTTTTTTTTTTTTTTTTTTTTTTTGTCTTTTTGAGACTGGGTCTCACACTGCAGTTCAGGCTGGCCTTGAGCTCACTTTGTAGCTCAGGCTGGCCTCCAACTTGCAGTGATCCTGCTGCTTCAGCTTCCCGAGTGCTGGGATTACAGGCACGCACCATCACACTTGGATAGATTTCATTAAAATTATGAAAATAAATAAATAAGCAAAACTTCTGTCCAATAAAATGCACTATCAAGGAAATGAGAAGAGTTGACCCAGACCAAAAAAAAAAAAAAAAAACAAACAAAAACCTTGCAAAACACACATGATAAAAGATTGTTATTCAAACTCATAAGATTTCTTAAAATTCATTAACAAAACAATCTGCTTTAAATATGGAAAAATATCTGAATAAACACTTCACCAGAGAAGATATAGAGATACCAAATCAACATTATAGGAGGTGTGATCAAAACTTATAGTGAATAATTAAATAAAAACTATTACATTTAAGGGCACATTGTCACTAATCCCCCTCAAAATATTCTCCATTGCTTCGAACACAGTTATCCAACTGTTGTTGCCAGTATCTGAAGGAGTTCTGGAAATGTGGAAATGCGGTTGTTCCATCATGATTGCTTCGATGTCTTGAAACGATTCAAAACATTTAAAGCAGTTTCTGTCAAATACAGCATTACAGTGTGTCCTCGTTCACTTTATTCACCAGATCTGCACTGCACAATGTCTGGCTTTTCCCCAAAGTCAAAACCAGTATAAATGGAAAATGTTTTCAATCAGCTCAGGACATGGGGGCAGTTTCAACAGCGCAACCAAAAGCTCTTAGGATGGAGGACATCCCTAGCTACCTCAGAAAGTGGTAAGAACATTGCGATAAGGTTATTCAAAGTGAGAGCAGTACAATGAGGTGGATTAATGGCAATTTTCTGTCGATGTAGTATTTTTAAAAAATTTAAACATTCACTTTATTTTATGACAACTACTTGGATGTCATTAGAGGTTTTCAAATTAAAACATCTATTAAATCCCACTATAGAACTACGAGGGTGGCTAAAATCCAAAACGTTGACTTAACTAGCTGTGAGTAAGGATGTAAAAGAGTGAAGTTTGCATTTATTGCTGGTAGGCGTGAAACATGGTGCAGACACCTTGGAAGAAAGTTTAGCAGTTTCTTACAAAATTAAACATACTCTTGCACTATGACCCAGTAATTGTGCTCTTTTATATTTACCAAACAAACTCAAAATTTGTTTTTATGTTAACCCACACAAAATCTGGCACACAGGCATTTTTAGCAGCTTTATTTTCAATTGGCAAAATACAAAAGAAATCAAAGTTTCCTTCAACGGGAAAATGAATAAGTAAATCATGGTACATCTAGACAATGGAAAATTATTCAGTGGTATGATGAAATGAGCTAGCAAACCATGAAAATATGTGGAAGGACCATGAAAGAGATTGGTTTGCTGTTCTCTTTTTTGGTTGAGTATGTTTGTGGTTTTGGAATCAGGGTAATGCTAGTTTTCAGGAAGTAATTTTGGAGTGCTCTTTGTCTTTGCCTTTTATTAAAAAGTTTGAGAAGTAGTGTCATTACCATTTCCCTGAGGTTCTTGTACAAATCAGCAGTAAATCTATTGAGTCCTGGTTTTTTCTTAGTATTTTTATTATTACTGCTTCAATTTCATTGCCTGTTGTTAAGAGTCTGCTGGTAAAGAGATTTTATATCTTCTCGTTTCAGCTTTGGTAATTCATATGTATCAATGAATCTATTCATTTTTATATGACAGTCCACTGGAGTACAGGTTCTGAAAACAGTTACTGATAATCTGGATTTTGGCAGTATCAGTTGTGATATTTGCCATTTTCATCTCTAATTGCATTTAAGACTTTTCTATTTTTGGTAAGATTGGCTACAGATTTGTCTAATTTGTTCTTTATTCTAAAGAAGCAACAATTGATTCATTGATGTTTTGATTATTTTTTGTTTGTTTTTGCTACTCACTGATAGTGTTTTGATACGAGTCTGCAAGCAATTATTACAGTCTCTGTTCAGTCCTCTCCACTGATGTTAATCTGTATTTGAAGCTGCCCCACAGCACTAGCAACGCCATCTCAGCTTCACCTTATATTAGGCAATCGATTCTTATAAAGAACACAATAGCCTAGCTCCCCTGCGTGCTCTGTTCATTTTAGGGTTTGAGCTCCTATGGGATCTAATGCTCCCACTGATCTTACAGGAGATAGAACTCAGATAGTATTGTGAGTAAGTGAGAACAGCTGTAAATAAGAATGAAGCTTTGCTTACTTGCCTGCTAATCATGCCCTTGTGTGCAGCCCAGATATTAATAATCCACCAATTGGTACCAATCTGTGGCCTAAGGCTTGGGAAACTCTGTATTATAAAACATAACAAGTTTTATATATTCTCTCTTTATGACACAGTCTGTTTCCAGGGTTTTGCTGAGAAAATATTTACAAAAGAATCATACTTGTGTTTTTTGACAAAATAGGACTTATATCATGCCATAGGAAGTACTAATTTTCATTGCTTTTTCTGGCCTCTTAATAGCTGGTTTAAATAAGGTTATGTTTGGCAACTAGAAATTTCTTTATCAGGAACAAGTATCAATCAAGTGACTTTTTTTGGTTTCTGAGTTTTTCCTCTGTGTATGTTTGTTTTATTTCTTGACTTATCACCTTATAGCATGATTTCTCACTATTTTACCTCAATTGTATTCATATAATATCCTATTGCTTAGTTATTTCCTTCAGTGGGCAGTGTAGGACATTTGCTCCTGGTTGAGAAATTTTGAACCTCTCCTATAGACCATGGCCTATGAGTTTTTTCACAACTGTTATCAACATTAATCTTCAAATTTTGAGAATAATAAGCAATTTTATGAAAATGAATGAAAGCACATAGGAGACACCAAATTCCCCCTGTTTTCCAGGTCTGTTTCATTGAAAGCCTGCACACTTTTTCAAAGGAACTTGGTAGTAGATGCCCACTAAGAGAGACTATGTGTCTCCCCTCTTTCCCATGTTTTTCACTATGAAAACTACCAATAAGTAATGGCAATATTTTATTTGAGCAATACTTTAAATTCTTCTGACTACAAAAAAGTACTGACCTATGATTGAAATGACAAAATCCTCAGTCAAAACTGAAGAATAATACATATAACAGTACAACTAAAGTAGTGATTGTTAACAATTTTTACTCTTATTTGCATGCTATAGTCATTTATGTATTTTTAAACCTAAAGTATGTGCATGTGTACAATTAAAATCTGCCTGAATTTTTTAATATAGTTCTTTTCTTCAATTTCTTTTCACTTCATTTATTTATTCTTCAATTTTGATGCATTTAATAATTTCTATTTTATGAGTATAAAGAATGTAGAAAAATATATATTCATACAAATATTTTTCCTGTTTTCATAGAATTATTTTATATTTTACAGTACAATTCCTGGGCCAAGAGCAACTTTACACTATGAACATTCACAAATTTTATACCTTTTATAAAATTATGCATATTACTTATAGTTTGGTACCTAAAAATCAATTTCTGACATGTTTGTAGAATATGCAAGGATCAATAATCAAGGAGAAAGTGTGGATCAGTGGTGTAGAAGTAAGTGAATGTATGTCGTTGTTCTCCACAGCCTTGATACTACCAAGCAAGCAAAGACACTCATTTGCATAGTCTTGTGCAGGGAACAGGGCGATGAAGACATCCTAGAATATAGTAATAGTAAAATCTTATGTCTTTGATTCTCTTTGCTCCCTGATCTAACAACTTGTACTGACTGCACCACTGACCAGGTCTCTTATTCTTAGCTCTTACATTCCCTTCTCTATCCAAATATGCATGATGAGCTTCCTCATAATTATGGACAACCAACAACCTCCTTTTATCCCTTTAGTAAAATTGTTTTTCTTTGAAATTGCAGGAAAACCTTCACTTTAATGTTTGCATTTGGTTGAAAAGCTTGAGAAAACTCAACAAGGACAAATAAATGATCATAAAATACAGGGAGAGAAAAGGGATAGAACAATAATTCAGATTCTGTAGCCCTAGTTTTTTTTTCTTTTCTTTTCTTTTCTTTTTAGTCACAGAAACAAAGACACACCACCCACATGCGCAGGTCACAATCTCAGAAATTCAAAGATGATGAGTCTTAATATTAATGTAAAAGTTACTCAGATGAACTGAGACAGAATGCAGCTGTTTCTCATTAATTTGTGTGACTTCTGTGCTTACATAAATGCAAGAAACAATGAATGTCTCAGTGACAGTGTTGTGTGTTAAGCTCCTTGTCCACAGACACAATTTAGAATGAGGAAGAGAAAATAGAGGAGACTCTTTGTTCTTATTATTTGTTATGGTTTTCACAAAAGTTGAACAATTTAATAGCTATTTAGTCCTGTAAAAATTATTATCCTCATTGGTAGACATGGCATTTGGTGGGATTAAACCAAGTAAACTGCCCCCAATTCTCATGAGTATCTCAAGTATTTTAAAAGATACTATCGGGGCTGGGGATTTAGCTCAGGGGCAAAAGCGCCTGCCTGGCAAGTGCAAGGTTGTGAGTTCGGTTCCCAGTACAGGAGAAAAATCCAAAATAAATAAATAAATAAATAAATAATAAATAAAAAATAAATAAAAGATACTATCCATTTATTAATATCCAGTAAATCTAATACTTCTAGGCATGTATTTGGGAAAATATACATCACAGGGTTTAATTACAGCAGAGCATTTAACAACAAAATTAGGCATAATTTACACATCAATGGGATACGGATAAGTAGAGGATGAGAGATTCATGAACTGAAACAATGTGCTGAACTGGAAGGGAATGTACTGGGATGATATGCACCAATGTCCTCAAATTATATTTTCTAAAAATGCAAGATATTGAATGATTCATGCTGTGTGATACCACTATATAAAGTGTGAGAACATGAAAAGCAAATGCAAACATAAATTATGATGCATAAATAAATAATAATGCTACAATAAACATTTTTAGACGTGGAACAAAAAGAATCAGGGGAGTGATTACTTTTAAGTAGGAGATAGAAATTGAATTGGGAGAAATTTACAAAGGAAAGCACAATTCTATTTGAATATCCATGAGGCCAATTGTGAAAGTTCCAATCATATTTAGATCAGCTTTGGCACTCAGATCTTTTTTATATTATTATTTTAAACTAATTGTTAGGTAGATAAATTATTAAAACATAAACCAAGAAATGAGTGCATTATTCCCTGTAAAGCAGTCTGTGTTTCAATTACTTTTCTTCCTTATAGAATTTAGATATCTTATACAATCTCAAATCAAATAAATGAGATTCAGTCAAGATTGTCTAAAATGACATACCTCTACATGCACAGCACACACAAACATACAACACCATTTCCAATATCTGTATCATTGTGTACATGTATGTGCTCCATAGCACATTTTGAAGACTACTGATTTGACAAACAGTTATTGAATATTGTGGGGAATCCATAAAGAATATTACTCTAAGATGTCTTCTGTGATGGGTTGAAATTTACCTCTTAAAACAAAATGATATAGATGGAACAATTAAAAAACTAACATAACTTGCTACTCCTTCCTCTAACAATTTATCCAGATTATACTGATCTCTTTTTAAACCTTTCGTTTACTTCTCCACGAAAAGAGAGAGATGGAGGAAATTATGTCATCCTTTTAGTAGAATTTCCAGTCACCTTATGCTGCTGAAGAGCTGAGTGTATCAACTCATTGTTTTCTCAAATATTTCCTGAGTGCCTAGCACTCATTTAAGGCTGACTGTAGTTTTAATAGGTATCTGTCCTACTCTTTTTTTTAATTTTTTTTTTTATTTTTTAGGTACTGGGGATCGAACTCAGGACCTCCTGCTTACCAGGCAGGTGCTTGTGCTGCTGAGCTATATCCCTGGCCCTCTGTCCTGCTCTTTAGAGGTGGAATTATAACATTATTATCCATTGAGTGATTTTCCATCTCTACATCAAACAAAGGGTACATTAAATATAAACTTTAGACACAGTTCTAGCAAATTATTGCAATGATTTTGAAGAATTAACATAAATCTATTTC
Organism: Chinchilla lanigera; assembly: GCF_000276665.1. Classification (NCBI taxonomy): domain Eukaryota; kingdom Metazoa; phylum Chordata; class Mammalia; order Rodentia; family Chinchillidae; genus Chinchilla; species Chinchilla lanigera. The sequence goes on along the minus strand of NW_004955433.1, from coordinate 20,402,676 downwards.
CAGATGTGAGACATTAGAGTACATAATCTATGTTATACTACATAACTCTATACAGATACATAGCCGTAGTAGGGCAAACCAAGGCTTTGAACTGGATCCTATCCAGGACTTTTACTCTCTGGTTAACAATGTCAGCAGCCATCCCTCTGCTTTAAACCTAATATTGATGGGTCTAGCCTTCCTGTAATGACATCATGTCCTAGTTTACCCCAAATGAAGAGTTCTTTCCTTTCATGGTTAGAAATTTGCTCTGTCTAGATAAGCTTCTTTTCTTTCTTCCCAAAAAAGATTCTGTTCTCACCATACAATAACAGTTAAAAGTACACATATAAACTAAAACCAACTGGATCAGAGATCTCAATATTAAAACAGAAAGGCTAAATCTATTGGAAAAGAAAGTAGGTAGAATCTTGAAGATATAGGGGTAGGCAGAGAGTTCATGAACAAAAGCCAAACTGCG
>NW_004955433.1:20386697-20402065 GCF_000276665.1 Chinchilla lanigera | reverse complement strand
CAAAGACCCAATACAAAAATGGGCACGTGAGATGAACACACACTTCTCAGATGAAGAAATACAAAAGGCAAATAAATATATGATCAAATGTTCAACATCATTTGAGAAATGGAAATTAAAACAGCACTGAGATTCCATCTCATCCCAGTAAGAATAGCTATCATCAAGAAATCAACCAATAACAAATGCTGGAGGGGCTGTGGGGAAAAAGGAGCCCTACTCCACTGCTGGTGGGAGTGAAGACTGGTGAAACCACTGTGGAAATCAGTGTGGAGATTCCTCAAAAACTTAGAATTAAAGGTCCTATTCAACCCATCTATTCCCCTTACGGGTGTTTTTCCAGAAGAACTGAAAACATCACACCACAGAGATATATGTGCACTCATGTTTATAGCAACACAATTTGTCATAGCGAAATCTTGGAAACAACCCAAATGCTCATCAACTGAGAAATGGATAAAAAGGTGCTTTTTTGTTTGTTTGTTCGTTTGTTTTGTTTTATTTTTTGTTTCTTTTGTTATCAGGAATTGAACTCAGGACATCGCACTTTCCAGGCAGGTGATGTGCCGCTGAGTTACATCCCTGACCCTAAGAAATGGTGTTTTTATACAATGGACTTCTATTCAATTGCAAAGAAAGATAAACTTGAGACTTTCATAGCTAAATGGGTGCAACTACAGACCATACTTATAAGTGAAATAAATCAGATCCTCATGTGTAAACATTGTATTGTCTCCTTAGTGTATGAACCTGAAAGAATCAATAAAATCCAAAGGGTAAAATAGATATTTTGAAAGTTAAAGGAACTGCTCAAAAAGAAAGAACACCTGGGATATGGGAAAGGAGAAAAAAAGAAAGAAGGAAGGGTAAAATACACACACATGATAGCTAAGATGATAGCTAAGATAAGTGAACTACTAAATTCTATTTGTTTATTGAAAGGAATATTTAATGCTTAATTTTTGACCAATTTTGCATGCTTACATATGGTAATCTGAACAACTCATTTGAAGACAACAATATGCAATATAAAAACCACTGGTGAATTCCTATCATCTTGTCTAGTGAAACTCTGTATCATTTCTAATGCGTTTCTTGGTTGTTGTTTTCTTTTTATTTTTTATTCTCTTTAATGCTTCCATCAGTCTTGAATTCTTACATCTGTTGAGCTGAGCAACTTCCCTGAAGATAACAGCCACTGTTAAGTCATATCATTTTGTCCTGAAACTCTGCATCATTTTCATTGTTTTTCCTTTATTTTTTTTTCTATGTTGTTGGTATTTTGCTATTGTTCTTTTTTTCTTATTCTTTTTAAAACAGAAAAATAAATATAAATAAAATTTTAAAAAGTAGTGATATAAACTTTTTAAGAAAGTCAAGAATCCCTTATGGGTATGAACAGTCAAGATGAAAATAAAGGAATAGTGAAAAAAAGAACTCAGACCTTTGATTTTCCACTGGGGGCAATTTCTGAGTGCCTTATTTGCCACTTGGTTCTTCTTTATTTCCTTCCTGCTCATCTCAGGATGTCAGACTTTCCAAGTAGCTGCTCCTTCCTTTCTACTTCTTCTGCCTGCCTCTCTCACTGCCACCCTACTGAGTCTTCAAGAATGGGAAATCATATAATTTTTTTGTGGAGCAATAGAATAACTGTAACATTCCAGTCTCTCACCCAGACTGTGCACCTTGTAAAATCTTATCTATGATTTAACCCCCTTATCAAATAGTAACTGCCTATGAAATATTCCATGATAACTCTTAACCATGGCAATTACAACTCAAATACTCATTATTGAACAACATTTTGGTTTAATGTCTGTCTTTTCTTGAAATATGTGTTGAGCACCCCAAATTAGAAATTCTGAGATCTGAAATCTTCAACATTTTATGTTTTGGATTTTGAGGTGAGGTTTGCTCACACAGGTAAAGTCTGTAAAATTATTCCAAAATAAAAATATCCAAACTTTGAAACACTTCTGCTTCTAAGCATTTTGCATGACAGTCAACATGTATATACATCTGGAAGCTAGGGCTATGCCTTATGTGTTTTCATGACCCAAAAGCTAAATGTGTTACATAAAAGATAGGCTAAGTTTTTAATTTTTGAGGACTTCAAACCATCAACTTAAATCTCCTCATTTCCAAAATGCCTTCAGGGAAACCTTCCTTTTACTTATACTTTGTAGATAGTTCATGCTCTTAATAACGATGACATAAATTGCAAGAAGTAAAACCACATAAGTGGTTTTTTGAGTGTTTGGAATGTTTCTGATATTTCTACTACTGACACTATTACTCTTTCTGTAATTCTACCAATGTCTGTACACAAAACCTTAACTAGCAAAGCAATTAATGGGGAACATTTGATAAATCTTTACCATTAAAGGCCATTTTGCATTGGAGAATATTTTAATGTCTTTCAATTTTGGGGAACTTTGTACTTCACATAAAAATTATATATAAGAAAATAAATCATACTATCACATAATAACAATTAAATATTATTTTAATTCTGTCATCAAAATATTTGGTAAGCAAAGACATGAGCAATCAGTCCACATGATATTATAAGCCTAATAAAACTCATTCATTGCAACAAACATTTTGTCAAGCACCACATAAGTCTCTGATACATACAAAGCCTTGTAATCTGGATGTTAGGATCTTAGTTTATAAAGATCAAAGTTCAGAGCTACTGTGATAGTGTAAATCCACAAGACAAGGGGTCCAACTATGAAAATTGTTTTGCTTAATTGCAGAGTGACATTCAATATCCTGTTCATACTTTTAGCATTGGTTCCTTCTTAGGTTCTAAGTAATGAAAGAAGTCTCTCTCTTTACGTTAGAACAATGGCAATACTGGTGGCCTCAGTGCAAGCAAGACTCCAGTGAACCGACAATGACTCCCTGAGGGGGAGGAGGGATGAGTAATAGGTTTGATGATGAGGGGCAGTCCTGGTATTCACTGCAAGCTGACAGTGGTGTTTTTGGATGACCTTTGTTGTCTGTGCCAAGAGGCTTCCTTTGCTAACACTGCTGCTACGTATCACCAGTAGCCATGACTGTGGGCTTTGTTCTTTGATTACACTAATCTCAAGAGACACCTCTTCCAGCGAAGGTCACTGATTCTTTCTGTCATCAAACTGCTGACCTGTGATTAGAAAGGGAAGATAGGAAGTCAAAGGAATGGTAAACTGAACAGTTTTAAAAATACAGGAGAATCAAACTAGAACCAGGTTTGAAAACCAAGAAATCAAAAATGCTACCAGTCAGAAGATAAATACATGGAGAGCAGGAACAGAGTTTTATTCTTTTCCTTCATCAAAGATAGATAAGTTTTCGATGTGTCTGTGAATCTTAAAGTATTCATTTTGCGATCTCTACTTCACATTTACAATGACAGTGAAGAAACCGAATGGGGGTGGAGGCCAGTATACAGTTAGAATGTCTTTTTATCAACAGTGATTTCATGTATGTTCATAAGAGTGACATAGGCTATGGATATTAAAATAATTTCTGTGTTTGGGGTCTTTCATGTATTAGTTCATATATGCAAATATTATTCAGGAAAATCACAGTGGATCTCACCAGGTGTTAGATCCTCACTGAGGCTGTAAGATTGCAGTATCTCACTATAAAAAAAAAAATAGAACTCAGGAATCAATGCTGCCAGAGCTCCCTCTACCGCCCCTCCTTCATTTTAAATGCACAGAGATCTAGGAATAGCTGACAAATGCAGGTGCAATGATTATGGGATTTTCCTGATGTCATTAAAGTAAAAAAAAATATATGTGGAGAGTAATGCAGGAATGAATGAGTCATTTTTCATGGACCCTCTGTGGTAGTGACAACAAGGCAATCAGAGGTTCTAAAAGTCTTAAGGCCTCAGAGGATTAAGGAGCTGCATTACTAATAGTAGGCTGCATTTTTTTGTTTTGTTTTTGTTTTTTTTGTTTTGTTTTGTTTTTCTCTGGAACCGGGAACCGAACTTACGACCTTGCGCTTGCCAGGCAGGCGCTTTTGCCGCTGAGCTAAATCCCCAGCCCCCAGTAGGCTGCATTTTTAAAAAGGAAATCTTACTAATTGAAGGCACTGCATCACTGGCATTTCAGTGTATTTGGGGAAATTCTAAAGTGGGAAGATTTTCATGTTTTCCAGATTTTAGAAAAGTCAGGAATAGAAATTCCAAACCATAGCACCTTTGCCATCTAGAAGAGAAAAATATCAGTCATTGATTTTCATCTATTAAACTACTGTATCATTTGGACCTTACTGTGTGATACATCCCTGAAGGCTGAATTTCAATACGAGGTCCCTGGTGAGATTCTCCTCCTCCCTGTCTCTCCAGCAAGCCTTTCAGTCTCTGGATTCTCATTGCCCATGCTTTGTAATCTTACATAGCATGCCACAAAGTGCTTCTACTGACCGCTCTCTGGAATAACGTTACAGGGAAAGAGACCTGATTGCATAGGATCTGAGCCATGGATACTTCTACTGGGTAATTGTTTATGTGATAAAAATGTGTTCACTTTGCCGAAAACACCAAAAGAGAGGAAAGGAAATGTTGCATGCTATTGAAGAAGTAGACAGGGGGTGATTAATACTGAGTTATAACTTTTGCATTAAATTTTAATTAAAAAGGACTATAAAAGAATATAAAGCCAAAGAGAGGTTTTACGTGCAGGGATGTTGTAAAAAACATGATATTTGTGTTTTTAAGATCTGGTTGTTTTCCAGAGAATGGGGCAGAAAGAAATTGATAAAGAAAGTAAATATTTCGGGTCTTTAAGGTACTTTGGGTAGCTTAGAGGTAACATGCCACAAAGTACATAAGATATTAGAGAAAATAGCTTATTGAGATTAAAGTTATATATTGGAATGCAGTTTAAATGTAATACAGACAGATCTCATGTGCACCTTATATAGCTTCCTATCATGGAAGTCTTTTGTAAAATTGTCATACCATAAATGATCATTGCATTGTTGTATATATAGATAAGGAACTGAACATTACTGCAAAGGTCTCTCATATTTCCATTTTAAAGCTGCAATCACTTTTCTCCTGTCCTCATTTCCTGATTAATCCCCATCAACTATTCTTTCCATACACTGTTACATTTTCTTTGTTTTACAAATATTACAGGTTAGGTGATATAGTGTACATTCTTTTCTAATTAGCTTTTCTTCATTGGCCATAGTTCTTTACAGATCCATTCATATTGTTTCTTAAAAGAATTGTCAAAAGTAAAATTAAAAACTTCCAATTAGACAATGGTCCATAAGAATAAAAAGTATTGCAGCAAAGAATAATAATCACATGAAAAAAGTTCCATATCATGAATCATTAGGAAATTACAGATAGAAAACATACCAGTAAAAAACTGTTCTAATTGAATAACTCATATACACATGCCATCATATATATATATATATATATATATATATATATATGTCTGATTACAGCAAATACTGGTAAGTGTACTAATAAATTGATTTATTTTTATTTTGTTACTAGAAATTTAAAGTGTCACAAAAGTTCCGGAATAGTTGAAAGTGAAATTACCATGTAATGCCCAACAGATATATTCTTGAGCATTTATCTGAAGGATAACTTATGTTCTCACCAAAACCTGTACCTATATGGTTTTATGAATTTCTTTGTCAAAGTACGAAATTGGAAATGATTCAGATAGCCTTAAATGTGTGACTGGTGAAGTTAACTACTGTGTAACCACACAAAGGAATATTATTTGACAATAAAGAAGATAAAATTACTTCATATGATCCATATTGATAATATCTACATTTAGAGCAAAATACTTTGTGGGAAGACTAAGGAATTCTCAGAATTTATCTTAAAGAGCCAAGGATATAGCTCAGTGGCACAAGAGCTTGCCTGGCAAGTGCAAAGTCTTGAGTTTGATTCCTGGTACCAAAAAAAAAAAAAAAAAAGAAAAATAAAAAACATATATATATATAGAAAAAAGAAAAGAAAAGAAAAAATTTATCGTCACGAAATTAAGAAGAAATATAATGATAAAATAATAATTATTTAAAGATCATGTTGAGGAGAAACATGATGCTTATATGCTAACTGATACTTTCTATGGCTGTGCTGCTCTACAAAGTGACAGGAATATGTCTATAGTCCTGGTTACATATCAAATACATTTACTGTCATGCAATCACAGCCATTTTATACAGGCATTATTGATGTTTACTGTTTTGGGGGGCACTTGATGCAAATCTGGTTATGTTGAAAGCCCTAGTTAGAAAACTAATATGATACTATGTTTAACAGCCAAGGTCAGTGAAAATGGTTAAAAAGATTTTCAAAGACCTAACACTTATATTTAATGAGAACAAATTTGATCAACAGAAGAAGTTTGATCTCTGCTAATTCTCCAGGATCCATATCAACCATGGGAAAAATAAACAATTAAACAATTTAGGACACCAGAAGAAAGTCAACTCTGGACCATAAATAATTTTTTTAGATAATATAGCTGAATATATATTTCTAAAATATCCATTATGATAATCAAATACCATATGCCCTGCCAATATTTGCCCAGAATGCAGGGATATTTTTATTCCCCTTTGTTACCGCTGCAATCAACATATTGTGGTAAAACTGATATTGTATAACAGCCATTGCTAGGTCACTACAAGTAATATACCCTTTCTGTTTCTTTCTTTTTCTTTCTCTCTCTTTCAGGCTTTCTTTCTCCTTTAGCCCCGCTATGGTAGCTTTTGGAAACACCTACGCATTGTAAGAGATCCCAGGCTTCCTGGAGAGGGCAACACTAACGTTCCAGGTAATGGATTCAACTCAGTAATAAAGAGATAAAATGATAGAACTAGAATTAACTAGTAGGCCTGTAAGTGAGGGAGTCCACAGTTCATTTCCACCCTAAGCCTGCAAGCCACTAGACCTGACAGTATGCAATAAGCTAGTGAAGGCATATATAATTGAAATTCCATATAAACACAAGAATTGGCACAAATTATTTAATCTGCTCATCCTTAGAATTTCTATGCTAAAGCAGAAACAATTGTATCTATTGTTTATGGTTATTGTAAAATTAAATAACATCTATGGTATAAAATGCCTATTGGAGGGCTGGGAATATCATACACAAAAAAATAAATCTTGATACTCTTTCCTCTTTATATACTTGAAACTATTCGTGATGTTGGATAACATTTAAATATCCACATAGAAAATGTAAACTCCACTAGGGGTAGATAGACAGTTTATGAAAAGAAACTTTGACTATAACTTCCTGGAGGAAAACAGTGCTCATTCCCAAAGTTTAATGTTGTTAATGGTCAGTATGAGTCAAAAGACAGAAGACTGAGTGGAACTGTTACAGCAAATCAGGCAAGAGTCATGAAAAAGAATGAAAGTCTCACGAAGGAAGATTACAAAAAGTTTTAAAGGATTAATCCAAATGTGACCTTAGAAAATACACTTCAGCTACAGGACTGATGCTTAGAGAAAACAAAACAAACAAAAATACATTAAAGTCATATCAGAACACAGAAAAAAGGAGCAATGAACACATTTTAGCGTCTTAGTGTTGGAATATTCCTGCCAATCAATGTATTTAACTGCCATTCCTGGTCATATATGCGTCATGTCCCTGTCTTGTTATTGTTAATTGTTTATTCTCCATCATATAGCTTTTTCTCCTGCACAAATAAAGCAATTATTCTGTTCTGGAGTCACAAAAAAAACTCATATTATTATTTTTCATTAAATTGTATGATACTCTAAGAGAATTATCATCTCTGTCTAATAATCCTTTTACTCACTTCAAGAAAATAAAGGAAAGACAGTACTTCCAGTGATCGTTTATAGGGGCTGCTTGCAAATCTTTCCTCCTGACATCTGTCCTATGGACACTCTCTGTTTGCATTAAACTAATTGAGTATTACAAAATATACATCTAATTTTAAAAGGATGAATAGCAGATGCTGTAATTGCAATTTAAAAATGTATGTAGTATGGGTTTTCATTTATAAAGTTTATATAGTTCAGATTTTATGAATCAGAAACACAAACTATGAAGTTTGCCTTTGTGATTTACATGAAGTCTGGCACTAGAGTACATAATCTTAGAATTCTGTTAAGCAGTCATGAATGCAAATCTAGAAATGGATTATTATGTACTATGAAAGAGCTGAGGAAATTTTATATCATGATATATTTTGAGGAGAGAAAATTGTCTCTGTTTTACTAAATGATACAGATTTTTTTTAAAAAGGTGATTACAACTGCTTGTATTGGAGATATTGCTTAGATCAGGAGTTCTTCATGTGATAATTTTTCATTAAAAGTAAGAAAAAAATCAGCTATTGGCAATCAATTAGTATTTAGGAGATGATCATTTAATAATTTTTATTGCCATATCCTAGGATTTGACAGACCCTGGAAACTAAGTTAAAGAATCTTGCAATTGCAACTAAGAAATAATTCTAAAAATAGACTTCACCTTTTTATTGACCTACTTCCCTCATCAATATTCAATTCACTCATAAAGAAAGTTTCCTCATATCAAAGCTTAAGAGAAGACAAATAAACCCAAACTAAATCAATACAAAGTATAGTTAAGACATTTGTATGATATTGCAAAAGGTAGTTATCCGAGATCTTTGCTTTAAGAATGGGAAAGCTGGGATCTATGAGGCATATCTGGTGCCAAGTCCCTTTTTTGGATAAACTATGGTCTTTTCAACTACATTTCTTTCATTACAGGATAAGTACATTTGAGCTAGTTTGTTTTTAAATCTCTAAAGGAAAAGTATATATCCTTTACTTGGCCATCCAAATACAATATTTTAGATAAATTAAGAAAAACACCACATACTGAGACAAAATGTTGCAAAAACTGACCATATTTAATACAGTCTACTAAGTCCCAGGATGGTTTTGTCTCATGGATGAAAAAGCCTGTTCTCACAGACTGGCAACAGAAGCACAGGAAGAAAACTAAATGTATATCATGAAGTGTTAAGAATTTACTTTAATGCAGACACCAGAAGTGTGCATGGTAACCACACAGAAGATAAAAGCACATTGATCCAACATGTCCAAGACATTTAAAACTCAGACATTTTCATGCATTAGCTAGTTTATTACTTGGTTGTCTCAAATCTTAGGTTTTGTGAGGTTTAAATACAATACCAGCAGACACCTGGCAGGAAAATAAACCATTTTATCAAAAGAATAAAAATAAAATTTTGTTTGCCTAAAAATTTCTTTAAATATTATTCAGAAAGTTTTGCTCAAGATGATAATAGAGATGAGAGTTATTAATTTTCCTGTGTATATTCACTTCTAGTCTGAATTGATAATAATTAAGCTTCTCTAGAAGTCATGCAGTAATATACTGTGTTTTGAGATATACTTACTTGATGAAAGATATAAACAGAAGGGATATATTGTTTCCATGTGATCTGCTACATTTTCTTGATACACTTAGATTCTATGCAATACACAGTATTTAGAACTAGAATCAAGTACACCATTTAGATGTACACTGTAATAAGTATGAAAAAGAATTCACAGCTCTAAATCTGCAATACTTGTTTGTGGAGACAGACAATTTAACTTTCATATGAACAACAGCTCAGAACCCAAGCTTGTTCTTTTTTCCCTATATTGCATATTTTTTCTTGAGTTATTGCTTCAAGATCTGTGAAATAAAATAGAATACATTTTGTTCATTTATGTCAATATGTTTTAGTATAGATTGAATGCATTGGTAACTATTCAAAATTCTAGCTCCAGAATACATTCAACCACCACTAATTATTTACCGACATAAATCTTGATAGTCTTTACATGCCTCTTAGAGCTTGTGATTTTGCATAAAATTGTTTTAAACAATACCGAAATAGTTTATTATAGAGTACAGTAAAAAGTAGGGAAACACGGGCCATCCTCAACTTATGATATTTTGACTGGAGAAATTTTAAATGTATGATGGTGTGTAAGTAACAGACACTGAGCAGAAACCATACTTTAAATTTTGCTCTTTTCCTCGGCTAGTGATGTATGATAAAATACTATCTTGTGATATTTATCAGAAGCAAGGGGACATGGCTACTCACTAGCTATATGGTCTCTAGGGTAAGCAACTGATCCTCTATATTGTACTGTTAAACTATGATGTCTTGCAGGTTAGGTGTAATAAATGCATCTTTGGTTTATATTTTCCACTCATGCTGGCTTTATCTGATGCAACCACATGTGAGCTGGGAAAAATCTGTGCAATAGTTCAAATCCTGAAAGGTTTAGAACCAAGAAAAATTTTGTTCAAATAACAGATTGGGAGCTAGGACACAGAAAGGTGAAGGGCAGTCATAATGGGCATACCAGAATATGGTGTTATTTTACTCTTTTAAAATGGCAGTGTATATCATATATATGTTTGATCTTTTGCAGTATCTTAAAACCCTTGGAAAAATCGCAGTACTTGTTACTGCAGCAAGGCATAGTAAATATAATTCCTCCTACACTGAAGAGGTGAGAAATTTTACGTGGACAGTGTTGTATTATATGTGATACAGGTCAGTTAAATGAAGGTCAGTTATTTCGAGGCACAATAAAAATTTAGGGCTACAGTTTCTGCTATAATTTGATTGCTTCCAGACATTATAGCTGTCTTCTGTTTCAGAATCACAGTTTCTGCTTTGGGAATCCAAAGGCAAACTTTGGTATCTATCTATCTGTCTATTGATTGATCTATGTATTTATTTTTACATGAAACAGAACCTATGACTTTGTCATTGAGCCTGTCTGTCAGAGGAGGATAAAACCTGTTACTCAATGAGGAAAACATAATCATACCAGGAAGGAAATAAATTTATGGGATGTGATAGACATAAAATGTGCAATTCAACAGTCAGAGACAGTCAAGTTTGGAAGAAATCACAGTCCCCAGGAGGCACCAAACAATAGGCTAATTTAACTTACATGAGGTTATAAGTAAAGATTTTATTTCTCAACAAGAGTTTTGCAAAGGTGACAGAAACTATGGATAGTGTCTGAATTACTTCCACCCAGTCTCTTGTGATATCTGTGAACAGAATCAATTCTAAGACAGTAACATACAACTTCCCTCCCTATTATAGAACTGCCAGTATCACCCTAATTGCTACATTCTGAATTGTTTTACATTTCATTACTAGCTTCTTGTATTTTCCTTGTAATAAATAATGCTGAACACACACACAGGTGTACATACTCACATACATATATATTATTTTTAGAAAGGTAAGATAGCTACAATTACTATTCCCTGCTTATAGAATTTCAAAACAAAGAAAACTTGAAGGAAAGATTTTCCTAATATTACATTAAAAGGCACCAACAGATTCAACACAAAACTCCCTCTCTCTCTCTCTCAATCTCTCTCTTGCTCTCACTCTGCCTTTCTCTCTATTCTCCCTTCTTATGTGTATTTGTGTATATAAAGGGAGATAATCAAAAATGCAAAAACCCAAAAAACCCTTCTCAACCTCTAGTAAATCCAACAAAAATTTCTCCCCTCACCTCTTGTAAGTAAACTTGACAATATAGTAACGGTTGCATGAAAGTAATTTTATTTTAGAAGACTTTCACAAAAATATAATTATGTTTTTGAAATTATATTTTAATCATTATCATTCTTTTCTCAGTCCTCTGGCTTTTTTTTTCAAACAAAGCTGTTTCACTGATTTGATTTGTCATGTTGAATTGTTTTATGATTTATCTTACTATATGATGTTGCCTATCAAAATAAAACACTTTTCAAGGAAATGCTACAAACTCAATTTGATTTTATTTAAAGCTAACAATAAATGGTCCAACATAAATGAATAGATTAGAATTATATCACTGGAAACTTGGGAATAAGTTTCTCCAAATAGATGATAGTTCATCAAAGGAAGACAATGTGGAAAAAAGGATCAAAATGAATTCTAAAAACTTTTAAATTAACTAGATTGTTAGAACAATCTGAGTAGAGTTTATTGTAAAGTGGAGGCTTGTGGTATTATAACTATCTTATTCTCATCCCCAAATATAAATATATGACCTTTAAAATAGCCAATAGATCTTTAGCACAGTAAAATCCTGAAGCCACGTAGTCACGGGGAGACAGAAAATAGGACCGAAGCTCTCTTTGTTCCAGTATGCCATGATTTGGGAAGTCTAGATGTTTCAGAAATCCCTTTTGTGAGGAGATTGTCTTTATTTGACTTGAGTTAGGCCTTATTCAGGGAAAACTATAACTTCTTAAGGAATTTGTTGAAATTATTAGAAAGCGACTTCTATAGTGACACATCTGTTTGAAGCAATGATAATAATGTTAAGGAGAGGGGCTGGGGATTTAGCTCAGTGGCACAGCTCCTGCCTGGCAAGTGCAAGGTCATGAGTTTGATTCCTGGTACTGGAAGAAAAGCAAACAAACAAACAAAAATAATGTTAAAGAGAAACTGACTACTGTATGTAAAGGGGAACTAAATGTTCACATGGAGGCTTGAATGAAGGAAAGACACCTGAACAGAGCTGTGTTCATGTGTAGGGTTTTGAGCATGGAACAGAAAGACTTAGAATATTCTAGGCTTTTAGCTGTGGCTAGACTTGAAGGTTTGTAAAAGTATAAAATAAAACACAGAATTAATTTTTTTGCCTGAGCTTTGAAGGTAAATCACAAAACATTCTCAAAAATCTCTGAAAACAAGGATTTATATTGGTCTGATCATTTGGGAGATTGTTATCTAATCATTAGCTGAGTACTACTTTAGTTCAGCAAAAATGAATTGTAAAGAATGTAGCCCTTATAAAACCAGTTCAGGGACTTCACAAAATAAACCAGCAGCAATGCCAACAAAAGTATAAAATAGCAGCAAAAGCAAATTCTGGAATGGGAAAAGAGTCTGATTTCCAAGGTTACCATATTATGCATTTTAAATGTGTACTCCTTACCAAAAAAGTTATAAAATATGAAAGAAAATTAAAAATTATGCCCTAGACAAAGGAGGAAATAAAGCCACTGTGTTCATTTTGTGATTTTCATCAAGTTATACTACAATTATTTGTTCACTTTATCTGGATGTCTAATATGTTTCAGTGAACAAGTTTATTTGCAAATCATTTTTAAAATTAATAGCACATTTCAAGTTAGTATTCTAGTGCATATGCCTTATCATATTATTTTATGTATTGTGCACAAACAACACATGCTGAATTTGAAAATATACATGTTTGGTAATGTTCTCGGTGATACCAATGCCTTTTCTTTCTTTGTTACACCTCCTTTCCCCTCCCTTTCCCATTCTTCCCTTCTCTTTCCCCTTTTTTATGTCATATGTTCTTTATCCATTTATCTATTGACTTGCATCTTGGCTGTTTCAATAGTTTAACCAATGTGAATTATGCTACTGTAAACACAGATCTACCTGTATCACCATAATATGCAACGCTTCATTCTTTCAGAATTATGCTCAAGATTGTAATGCCTGAACCTAATAGTATCTCTATGTTTAGTCTTTTGAAGACACTCCAGTCTGATTTCTACAATAGCTGTAGTATTTAACATTATCAGCAATGTAGTAGCAATGTAGTAATTTAAGAGGAGGGCTCTTTTTTCCACATTCTTTTCAGTAGCCCCTCCTTTTTTTGTATTCTTTTTTAAATTTTATTTTAAAGAGGAAAAGAAATAAAATATCAAGACAAGAAAATAGGAGAGTGACAAATGCTAATTCACTGAGTATTGTTATCTTGAAATTAGTTGTTCAGAGCCCAAGATATGGGCATTTAATTGTCCAAACACTATTAGCAAAACACTTATTTTCTATGAACTAAGAAATATTAGTAGTATAACTATAAAATATACATATGTTTGTATATATATATATATATTACTTTTCTCTTCCTTCTTTTCTCTTTTCCCACATTCCAGTTGTTATTTCCTTTTTAGCAGTTCCTTTCACTTTCACAATATCTATTACATATTTTGGATCTTATTTACTCTTTCAGCTTTTCACACTATGGAGACAATATGATGTTAACACATGAGTCTTATTTAGTTCACTTATGAGTGAATCCACTTACCTAAAGCTGTCTCAAGTTTTTCCTTCATTATGGCTGAGTAGAACTTCATTGTGTAAGAAGAGCACAGTTTTTTAAGGGCGTTATTCTTTTTTTTTTTGTTTTTCTCCGGTACCAGGAACCGAACTCACGACCTTGCGCTTGCCAGGCAGGCACTTTTGCCGCTGAGCTAAATCCCCAGCCCCAAGCACAGTTTTTTAAAAGTAAAAGATCTATACAGTGAAAATTACACTACTCTACAAAAAGAGATAGAAGAGAATTTCAAAAATAGAAAGATATCCCTTGCTGATGGATAGGAAGAATCAACATTGTGAAAATGACCATACTCTCAAAACTGTTATACATATTCAATGCAATACAGATCAAAATACCATTAGTATACCTCACAGATCTAATGAAAACATTCCTAAAATTCGTCTGAAATCAAAAGAGACCCAGAATAGAAAAAGCAACCCTGGGCAACAAAGAGAAGGCAGAAGGCATCACAGTCCGTGACTTCAAATTATACTACAAAGCTACTGTGATAAAATCAGCATGTACTGGCAGAAAAGCCAGATCTGAGGATCAGTGTAACAGACTAGAAGATGCAGGTACAACCACAATCACATTCAACCACCTTATCTTTGACAAAGGGGCCAAATATTTTCACTGAAAGAAAGTTAGCCTCTTTAGTAAATGGTGCTGGAAAAACTGACTCTGTGCATGCTGAAGACTAAAACTAGACCCATGTCTATCACTATGCACTAAAGTCAAAGTGGATAAAAATCTAAATATTAAAATAGAAACACTAAATCTATTGGAAGGGAAGTTAGGTAGAAATTTTGAACACTATCTTGGTGACTTTTCTCTCATTGCCCAACAACCAAAATTAAGGAAGGAAAGGTTTATTTAGCTTAGTGTTTGTGGAGGTTTCAGTGCATGCTCACCTGGCTCCAAGGCAGGGTGGCACATGGCAGGGGCAAGAGTTCATAGCTGCGGAAGACAGCAAGGGCAACAAGAACAAAAGGGAAGAGTGACAGAGGGAAGAGCAAGCTTCTCTACCTCCCTTACATTGTATACTAACTGTTCGTCCCAGGGCAGGTGTAGCACTCACATCCATAATTTCAACACTGGACCATGAATCAGTCATAAACTCTAGAATCCTGCCCTATGACTGCATGAGGCTTTGAGGGACATTCCAACACAAACCATAACATTCTGCCCCAGGTCCCCCAAAGACTCATGCACATCCCTTTATGCAAAAGACATTTTAGTCCATCTCTAA
>NW_004955433.1:20374971-20386597 GCF_000276665.1 Chinchilla lanigera | reverse complement strand
AAAACTAGACCCATGTCTATCACTATGCACTAAAGTCAAAGTGGATAAAAATCTAAATATTAAAATAGAAACACTAAATCTATTGGAAGGGAAGTTAGGTAGAAATCCTGAACACTATCTTGGTTACTTTTCTCTCATTGCTCAGACAACATACCCAACAAACAAAATTAAGGAAGGAAAGATTTATTTAGCTTAGTGTTTGTGGAGGTTTCAGTGCATGCTCACCTGGCTCCAAGGCAGGGTGGCACATGGCAGGGGCAAGAGTTCATGGCTGTGGAAGACAGCAAAGGCAACAAGAACAAAAGGGAAGAGTGACAGAGGGAAGAGCACATCTCTCTACCTCCCTTACATTGTATGCAAACTATTCGCCCCAGGGCAGGTGTAGCACTCACATCCATAATTTCAACACTGGACCATGAATCAGTCGTAAACTCTAGAATCCTGCCCTATGACTGCATGAGGCTTTGGGGGACATTCCAACACAAACCATAACATTCTGCCCCAGGTCCCCCAAAGACTCATGCACATCCCTTTATGCAAAAGACATTTTAGTCCATCTCTAAGAATTGCCAAAGTTCTAACTGATTCAACATTGCTGAAAAGTCCAATTCCCAAGTCTCCTCCAAGATCTAAGGCAAACTCTTAGCTGTGAGCCCCTGTACAAATGAAAAGTTAAACACTTCCAACATTCAGCGGCAGAAAATGAGCAGTTTCATTCCAAAAGTTATAAATAAGGATACAGAGCATTGGGACCAAAGCAAGTCCAACATCCAGCGGAGTATACAGGAAGTCCTGTAGTCCCATGTGGAACATCCAAAGCAATCTGTGTGGCTCCAGTCCTATAGCAGTTCTGGTTATTACAGCTCCTACAATTCTTTCTTAGGCCTGCTTTGTTCTTTCCTTGCAGCCTTCCTTAGACAATCCATGCTCTTGGCTTCTCCAAAATTCTGAGGTCTATATGGCACCTCTTGCTTCACATTCAGAAGTTCACACACTACCTTCTCAGAGGCACACTGCCTGGCTTCCAAGGCCTTCTTCTGAAATCGAGGTGGAAGCCTCCTTAACCTCAGAACTCTTGCATTCTGTGTGCACTTAAATCCACTGCCACATGGATGGTGGCAAAGTCTGCTGCCAGCTGAGCAGCATACAAGCTTTCTTCTATCTTGGCTGTAGGGTTCAAGGGCTTGGATCACTGAGCACTCTGAACCTGATTCTGAGGAACAAATTATTTATGCTGCTGCCGTTCTGGAATATGGTGATCTATGGCTTTCCTCTCAAAGCAAACTCTTTCACGTTTGTAGTTTTGAAGCTTCAAAGGGTGGAGACTTTCTGCTTCTTTTGATTCCCTCAGGCCATTTTTTTTGATTCTCTTGTTCCTTCTCAGCAATGTAGATCTCAACTCTCTCTTTGCAATCCATAGCTTTACTAGAGCTTCCTTTCTGACCAAATTCACAACATTTTAAATCATCCTCCTGGGCTCTTTGCTCTTTATTCTCAATATAAATCTGGCTAAAAGCCCCAAAAGTAGCCACACAAACATTTAAAGCAGTTTAACCCAACATTAAACTGCTTTGAAATTTCTTCTGCCAGATTAATTAGTACACTGTCCTTAACACAAACAAAATGCAGACAAACTTTCTGCTGAGCCATAACACTCATCATCTGGAGTCCAACACCTATGCAGTCCTTCTTTTCAGCAGAAACCTCCTGAAACCAGTCTTTACTGGCAGGATTTCTATCAGCCTTCTGATCTTCCGAGCTCTGATCAGAATCTCCCATACAAAACAGCCGAAGGTGTTCCGGGTTTACTCTTCCAGGCAACATCTATGACCCTTTCAAAACTCTTCCCCCAAGCCATTTCCAATGGCTCTTGAACCACATTATCAGGTGTACTCACATCAAAGACCACAGTCCTCTGGTACCAAATTCCGTCTTGATTACTTTTCTCTCATTGCTGAGACAAGATACCCAACACCCAAAATTAAGGAAGGAAAGCTCAGTGTTTAGCTCAGTGTTTGTGGAGGTTTTAGTCCATACTCATCTGGCTCCAAGGCAGAGTAGCACATGGCAGGGACAACAGCTCATGGTTACAGCAGACAGAAAGCAACAAAAACAAACGGGAGGAGTGGCAGAGGGAAGAGCAAGCCTCTTTCCCTCCCTTATACTATATGCAAACTATTTTCCCCAAGGCAGATGTAGCACTCACATCCATAATTTCACCATTGGACCATAAATCAATCATAAACTCTAGAAACCTGGACCGTGACTGCATAAGGCTATGGGGGGACATCCATACACAAACCATAACAAAGACATAGGGGTAGGCAAAGTGTTCATGAACAAGAACCAAACGACACAAGAAATACTTTAAAGAATCAACAACTATGATGTCATCTTATTGAAAAGTGTTTGTACATCAAAAGACATCACCAAAAGAGTAAAAAGAAAACCCATGAATTGGGAAAAAATTTTAGTCAACTGTCCCTTAGACAAAGGATGTCTATCTAGAACATATAAAGAATTTTTAAAAATCAGGCTCCCAAATTCAAACACACAATCCAAAAATGAACCTCTTAAATGAATACACATTTCTCAGATGAAAAATACAAATGGTCAATAAATATATGAAAAAATGTTCAATATCGTTAGCCATTTGAGAAATACAAATTAAAATAACACAAATTCCTTTCATCCCGGTAAGAATGGCCACCTTCAAGAAATCAATCAATAATAAATGCTGGAGGAGCTGTGGGGGAAAAAGGAATGCTGTTCCACTGTTGGCAGGAGTAAAGAGTGGTACAGCCACTGTGGAAATCTGTGTGGAGATTCCTCAAAAACTAGGACCAGAGGTCCCGTTCAATCCAGGTATTCCCCTTCTGGGCATTTTCCCAGAAGAATTAAAAACATCAAACTACAGAGATATATGTGTACCCATGTTTATAGCAGCAGAATTTGTCATAGCTAAATCCAAAAAACTACCCAAATGCCCATCAACTGAGAAATGAACATAAAAGATGTGGTATTCTTATACAATGACGTATTACTCAGGTGCAAAGAAAGATAAACTCAAGGCTTTTATAGGTAAGAGAATGCATCTAGAGACCGTGCTCATAAGTGAAATAAATCAGTCCTCCATGTACAAACATTATATTGTCACCCTAGTGTAAGAACCTGAAATGGTACAAAAAATCTGAATAGTACAATAGAGAATGTGAAAGAGAAACTGCTCAAAAGGAAATAACAACTGGGATGAGGGAAAAGAGGAAAGAAAGAAAGAAAGAAAGAAAGAAAGAAAGAAAGAAAGAAAGAAAGAAAGAAAGAAAGAACAAAGAAAGAAAGAGAAAGAAAGAACAAAAGAAAGAAGGAAGGAAGAAAAAGAAAGAAATTACATATATACACAAGATAATGGTACTACTAATTTCAATTTGTTTATTGAAAGGAACAGTTAATGCTTAATTTTTTGACCAATTTTGTGTGCTTATATCTCTAATCTGAACAACTACTTTGAAGACAACAATGTGCAATACAAAAATTATTGTTGAATTCCTACCATCTTGTTTTTTGAAATTCTGTATCATTTCTAATGTTTTTACTGTTTTTTATTACCTTTAAAATTAAAAAATGAAATAAAAAGACCACATCTTTTTTATCTTTCCCTTGGTTGATGGGCCTTTGGGTTGTTTTCAAGATTTGGCTCTGACAAATTTTGTTCCTTTAAATATGGGTGCATTATATCACTGTGTTATGTTTTCGATTCTTCCAGGAAGATACCCAGAAGGGGAATAATTGGGTAAATTAGGACCTCGAATCCTAGTTTGTGAGGATTCTCCTCACTGACTTCCACAGTCTACAGTCCCAGCAACAGCAGAAAATGGTTACTTTTCCCCCACAGCCCCACCAGCCTTTGTCATTGGTTGATTTCTTGGTGATAGCCATTCTTTCTGGTGTGAGATGAAATCTCAGTGACATTTTAATTAGCACCTCTCCAGTGACCAGTGATGATGCATATTTTTTCATATATTTATTTGCTTCTTTATTTCTTCATCTAAGAAGTGTTTATTCATCTCAGATACCTATTTTTGGGTTAGGTTTTTAAATTTTGGAATTCTAATTTTTTTTAAGTTTTGTGTATGTCCTTAGTAGTAATCTTTTGTCTGAGGAACAGCTGACAAACATTTTGGCCCACATTGTGGGTTTTCTGTTTAATCAGTTGGTGGTTTCTCTTGTTCTTCAAAATTTTTAGTAAGATGAGATCCCAGTTGGTAATTCTTTATGATAGTTCCTGTGTGATTGGAATTTTATTCATAAAGTCTTTTCCTACACCTATGTTTTCCAGAGTTTTACCTATTGATCTTCCAGTAGATTTAATGTTTTTGTTTTAATATTTATTTTGTAAAGAAACAGAAACTTAAGCTTTATTTTATGCTTTTAAATTTCATTTTTAAAAATAAAAGAAACAAAACATATTAACAAACACAGACATAAATGAAACAACATAAAAAAGTAAAAACAATACAGAATTTCAGACAAGGTGATAAGAAATAAACAATCGTTACGAAAATACATACTGTTATCTGAATATTGGTTACTAAGATAAATAAATACAAACATGTAAGAATGATCAAATAATTTAATATCAACTGTTCCTTTCAACAAAATTAGTAGTTCAATTATCCCAGCCATCTATCTGTATATGTATTTTGGCCTTCCTTTATTTTCTTCTTTCCCTCATCCCAGTTCTTTCATTTGAGCAGTTTTTTTTCTTTTCTCACCATCTATTTTGCCTTTTAGATTTCATTTACTCTTTCAAGTTCTTATACTAGGGAGACAATATGAAGTTTTGTTTTAATATTTAAACATTTGATCTATTTTGAATTTTGTTTCATGTGTGATGAAAGACATAGGTCCAATTTTAATCTTCAGTATGTGCAAAGCCAGTTTTTGCAGCACCATTTTTTAAAGAACCAGCTTCCTTCCAGTGAATGTATTTGGCATCTTTGTCTAAGACAAGGTGGCTGAGTAAGTCTGGAGTATTTCTATATCTTCTAATCTTATTCAGTGATCCTCAGGTCTGTTTTTTATCCTTACCACACTGTTTTATCACCATAGCTTTATAGTTTGATTTCCGGTTGGGGACTATGCTGTCCCCTAAAATTACCTTTGCTATTATAGGTCTCTTCTAGGAATGAATATAGGATTATTTTCTCTAATTCTGTGAGATATACTGATGGAATATGCTCTTACAGCTGTATTAAATCTATACAACAATGTTGAAAGTATGGCTATTTTCATTACACTTGTTCTTTCTATCAAGAACAAGTGATATCTTTTGATATTCTGATATCTTAGTCAATTTCCTTTTATGCAGTTCTATTGTTTTCAATGTAGAAGTCTTTTCCATGCTTAGTTACATTGATTTCTGTATATTTCACTTCTTTGGATTCCATTGTGAAAGGTGTTATTTCCCTAATTTCTCTTTCAGTGAGTTTTTATTCATGTGCAGGAAGACTATTGATTTTTGAGTGTTGTCATTATATCCCGCTGTGCTGCTGAATTTGCTGATTAAATCTTGCAGTCCCTTAATGAAGATTTGTGGTCTTTTATGTAGAACGTCATGTCATCCACAAATAATGATTGTTTAACTCATTAGTTTACTATCATTATCCCTTTTATTTCCTTCTTTTGTCTAATTGCTCTGGCTAAAGTTTCCAGTACTGTGTTGCATAAGAGTAGAGACAGAGAACATCCTTGTTTTGTTTCTGATTTTAGAGTGTAAGCTTTCAATTTTTGTCCATTTAGTATGATGTTGATTGTTGGATTGTCATAGATGGATTTTATCAGATTGGGATAAAGACCATCTATTCCAATTTTGTGTAGGGTTTCATCATGAGTAGGTACTGGACTTCTTCAGAATTTTACTGCATCTATTGAGATGATCATATGGGTTTTTTTTTTTTTTTTTGTCCTTGGATCTGTTAATATGATGTATTGCATTTATTGATTTGCACATGTTGAACCATCACTGCATCCCTGAGATGAATCCAAGTTAGTTAATGTGCATAATCTTCTTGATGATTTGTGACATTCTGTTTGCCAGTATCTTATTGAGGATTTTTGCATGTATGTTCATTTGGGATATTGACTTGAAGTTCTCTTTCTTAGTTACTTCCTTCTCTGCTTTTGGTATCAGGGTAATGCTTAATTCCAGGAATGAATTTGGGAGTATTGCTTCTCTTTCAATTTTATTAAAGAGTTTGAGTGGTGCTATTAGGCCTTCTTTAAATCTCTTGTACAATTCAAGAGTGAGTCTGTCAGGGCCTGAACTTTTCTTTGTTGGTAAGTTTTTACTTACATCTTTCATTTCATTGATTGATATAGGCTTAATAATGATTTTTATACCTTCTTGATTCAGCTTTGGTAATTCTTATATATCTAGGAATCTGTCCATTTTCCATTTTATTAGAATACAAGTTCTCATAGTAGGTGTAGATGATCTTCTGGTTTTCTGCAGGATCCACTGTGATTTAATTCTTTCATTCCTAATTGCAAGGATTTCAGTTTTTTCTTTCCTTTTTTGATAAGGTTGGCAAAGAGTTTTTCAATTTTATTTAATGTTTCAAAGAACCAACTATTTGATTCATTGATTCTCTGTATTGTTTCTTAATCTCCAATGCATTAATTTCTGTTATAATCTTTACAATTTCCTCCCTTATATGAGCTTTTGGCTTAGCCTACTCTTCTTTTTCTATAAATTTGAAGTTCATCATTAAGTTGTTTATTTGTGCTTGCTCTGTTTTTCTGATATGGGTATTCACTGCTATAAATTTTCCATTTAGGACTGGTTTCACTGTACCCAATAAGTTCTAGTATGTTATGTTGTCATTATATTTAATTGTAGAACTATCTAGTTTCTTCTTCAATTTTAACTGTGACCTTAGATTGTTCAGGACGGTATCATTTAATTTCCATGTGTTGAAGAAGTTTTGGTGGTTTCTTTTGCTATTAATTTAAAAGTTGATTGCACTATGGTTTGATAATATGCTTGAGATAAATTCAATTCCTTTGCAATTACTTAAGGATCTTCTTTGAGCTAGTATGTGGTCTATTTTGGAGAATTTCCCATGTACAAGTGAGAAGAGTATATATTGTGATCTTGTGCAGTGGAACACTCTGTGTACACCTATGAAGTCCATTTGTTCAAAAGTTTGATTCAGTTCTAATGTTTCATTGTTGATTTTCTGTCTGGTTGATCTGTTCTTTTGTGACAGTGGGGTATTGAGCTCCCCTAATACAATTGTATTAGTGCTTATTTGGCTTTTCATGCCTGTTAATATTTATTTTATATATTTGGTTGTACTGGTATTTGTCACATATATATTTATGGTTGTTATCTTTCCCTGTTTGATTGTTCCTTTTACAAGGATGTAATGACCTACTTTATCTCTCTTAATTAGTCTTCACTTGAAATTTATTTTGTCTGTGACTAAAATAGCTACCCCTGCTTTTTTATATGTTCCTGTCATGTTATTTCATGTTGTTTGCTACACCTACAGCTTTATTCCTCTCCTCTGTTTAATTGTTTGCCTTGCCTGGTGGATTGCTTCTCTTGGGGTTCATGGATTTGTAGTCCTTGTTATCTCTCCCTAGAATATTCCTCAAAATATTTTGGAGTTCTTGTTTGGTTTCCTAAGGTGTTGTTTCTCATGAAAGTATCTTATTTCCCCAGCAGTTTTGAAAGATAGTTTTGTGGGGTATATCAATCTGGGTTGGAGGCTGTTTGCCTTGAGAGCTTGAAATACTTGAGATCCAAGCTCTCCTTGACTTGATTGTGCTGAGAAGTCAGCTATAATTCTGATGGGCTTTCTTTTATAGGTAACTTTTTTATTTTCCCTAGGAGCTTTCAATATTCTATTCTTGTGTTAAATTTATGGAATCTTGACTATGATATTCTTGGCTGTAGAAATTTTTGATCATGGATAACTGGAGTTCTATATTGCTTGCTTATTGTGTTTCAAATTTTTTTTCCCTACCAGGGAATTTTCTTTTTCCATGACATCTCTGAACAGTATTTTTTTGTATCATTTTTACTATCTCCTACATTTTTCGTGACTCTAATTAAACTTGTTATTCTTCTTTGCATCATCTATCAGCTGCTGGATTATTTTCTATGGTCCTTTGCTATTTTTATAAATCTTTCTTTTTAAAATTGCTAACTACAAGCCTGTCTTCTATATCTGGATTTCTCTTCTGACATTGGCTTATTCTGCTGTGGGTGCTGTTGGTGGAATTTTTATTCCTGGATATCTGCTTGCATTTGCTTTATGGATGTCATGTCTTATGCTGGGCATCCATGGCTTGAATCATTTTTTTAAGGTCCACTGTTTTGTTTTTCTGCATCTTCTTTAGAGTTGCTAAGCATGGTTTTCATTGTGGACACCACCAGCCTGTAATTATCTGAGAAATTATTTCTGATTTGATTTTTTTCTATTCAATTTCCCATTCAATTTCTTTGTTAGTACCACTTCAGAGAGGCTGGGTGGGTAGCTTTCAAACTATCTCATGTTATTGTCCCCTGGGTTTTCCTTTGATGAACTGGATGTCTTTGGTTTCATCTTGCTTAACTGTCTTCTTATTTTCTTCTCTTTTTTTAATTCCTGTGTTGATGCTTGTAAATTTTCTGTGGTGAATTACTTCATTGCTATTATTTAGAACCCTTGGGAAATGGCTACTTTTCCAAAGTGTCTTCCAGGTGTAGTTCATCTTTCAGTTTTGAATCTGTTGCAAGATCCTACCTTTTCAATTTATTGGGAATGAGAAGTTGCTGCCTAGTTGGCCCACCCCTTGGTTCTTTGTCACAATGTCACACTATTTTCTTTGATACTTAGTCAATCTTAGTCTTGGAGTAACAGAAAGAACAGCTGGTTAGAACAATTATGTAACTTTTGGCTAAAGTAGTACCATCAGCAATAACAATAGCATCAAACAGACTAGAAAATGACAAACTGAGATAACAATGTGCCACCTTTAACCATATGAGTGAGATTTTTGGCTATATAACAAAACCAGAAAGCAAACCAGAAAATTATATGCAGTGTATCAGTGCATATTCCCAGGAATTCCATTCCTAAATGTGCAATGTAACCTCAACAATAACAATTTAAAAGGGGTTAGGAAGAACACAGAGAAGTGGAAGAAGAAGATATTAGAATAAGGCTGGAGGACAAAGGGGCATTACACTAACTTTTGGAAACTGGTTCAGAAGATTAGGTGGAAAGAGAGAAGGAAGAGATAGAAGGAAGAACAGACCATAACAACAGCCACAAAGAGGCTAGAAATCAAGTTTACACTGATAAAAATACAAGATCAAAAAACAAAAGAGATAAAAAGCACACAACCACAACAATAACAACAACAACAACAGAAAAACAAAAACAAATAAGAGAGACAGCAAAAAATTCTACTTCCACGTTTGTCTCTGCTTTCACTTGCAGACAATGTATGAAGACAGCGTCCAGATCCATGTTAATTCATCCCAGTAAGCCAGTAGTAGCTTTATGTTTGGGTAGTGAATAATCTCATCAAGGCTGCACCTTTATTTCCTTTGAATTTCAGTCCACATTCCGGCCATGGTGGCCAAGACCAGATTCATTTAGCCTGTAGCATTCAGTACATCTTCCATGATGGGTCTAAACCAAGCTGGAAGTTGCTAAATGGAGCCAGGAGCCCCTCTGAGTTCTGATCTCAGCCTGCCCCTTACCAAGATGGCTCCCAGCCAATCGCTCTCTCCGTTCAGACAACTGAGCCCACAGCACCCAACCCTTCACTGCTGCTTTTCTCTGTGGGGGCCTCTGGTGTGACCAGCAGTCACCATGTGTCTGCAAGGTTGAACTGTTCCTCCCACACAGTGAGTTCTCACTCAGGGTGAAGGCTCTGCAGTTACCTCCTTCTTCATTGAAAGTTCTCTCTTCGCTCTCTCTGTGGCCTTCAATTCACATGTCAGATCCTTCCTGGGTCCAAGGGATACACTTCCCTCCTTTTTGTCTTCCTCACATGGTTTTATTGAAGCATCTGGATGGCGACTCTCAGAGAATCTATTTCTCTGTTGCTTACCTCTCTGCCATCTTTGTGCTCCTCCTGTATTCTTCATAACTATTCTGACAGAGGTGAGATAAAATCTGAATATTATCCTATTGCATTTCTTTAATGGCTAGGGACGTTGAACACTTTTTCATGCACCTTTTGTCCATTTGACCTTTTCTAGGAGGTTACTGTTCAATTCATTCACCCATTTTTTAAATCAGGTTTATTATTTTATAAGTGTTAAATTTTATTTATATATTCCAAATGTTAGTCTTCTATAAGATAAGTAACTTGAAAACATCTAGTAGGCTATCCATTCACTATTTAATTGTTCATTTGCTATCTGGAAACTTTTAATTTTTTATACGCACATTTCTGGGTCTAGATATTGTTTCCTGTGCTTTGGGAATCCTCTTCAGGAAATCCTTGCCTGTGCTTATAAAGTTTTAAAGTGTTTTTCTTATCTTTCTTCTTATCAACAATTTCAATGTTTCATGAGTATAATTTAAATTAGACACATTTTTGTCAAAAAAATTTGTATTTTTTTTTTTACTTCTAATTTCTTTCACTTATCTACATTTCTGGTTTTACTGATTATATGTTCATCTTAATAATGCTAAAATACTGAATAAAATCTGACACCATGTGATGAGAAAAATTCTATTAAAAGCAGGTATTGAGAGAACTAACATCAAAATAATAAAAGCCACATATAATATATTGACACCTAATATAATATTAAATTGTATAAAGTAAAAAAAAAAAAACAAAAAACTCTCCACAGACTGCAGCACGAAAAGGATATTCACTCCCATCACTTTTCAATGTAGTTCCTGTAGCTTTAGCCAGAGTGATTTGGCAGGAGAAAGAAAGGAAAAGGCTACAGACATGAAAGGAAGAACTCAATTCAAGATTCTTTATGTGAAAGATCCAAACACTCCATCAGAAGTCTCTCAGATCTAATGAACAAATTCAGCTTTATATCCTAGCAGGATATAAAGTCAGTACACAAAATGATGAATCACATTGCTCTACACAAATAATTGATCTATCAAGAAAGGAACAATTCCATTCACAATAGCTTTAAAAAGCACGTAGGAATCTAGTTAAGACCTTTGTAAAGAAAATCAAAACTCTGAGGAGAGAAATTGAAGAGCTAGAAAATAGAAAAAGAAATTCCTGGTTTTGTATTGGTAGAATTAATTTTCTTGCAATGACCATAGCAGGAAAAACAGTGTATATGTTCAATGACGTGTTAAACAAAACACCAAAAATCTCCTTCACTGAATCATAAAAAGTATTCCTGAAATTTAACCTAAATATAAAAGATCTAGAATACCAAATCAACTCTGAGCAAAAAGAATAATATAAGAGGCATCACTATGCTGGACTTCAAGTTGTACTATAAAGCCATAGTAACAAAACAATACTGGAACATTACCTGAATTTTTATACACAGTGATGTTTTCCTCATCCCACTTTCCCT
Source organism: Chinchilla lanigera (assembly GCF_000276665.1). Taxonomy (NCBI): domain Eukaryota; kingdom Metazoa; phylum Chordata; class Mammalia; order Rodentia; family Chinchillidae; genus Chinchilla; species Chinchilla lanigera. The sequence goes on along the minus strand of NW_004955433.1, from coordinate 20,375,031 downwards.
TTATAAACACTACAAAAGCAAGGACCATATCACTTCTCTCCTAATATCTAGTATTGCACT
>NW_004955433.1:20362811-20374871 GCF_000276665.1 Chinchilla lanigera | reverse complement strand
ACACACACACATACATACATACACAAACATAAAGTTCTTCAATTAATGTTCACTACCCAAATAATGCATTCAAATTGAATGCTTTAAAACAAAGCAAAGATATAAAATTCTTCTGTGTCATGAAAATTATCATGGCAGCCTCTTTTACTTTCTTCATATAATAAATTGTCAATTCATTTAGATCTCAAATTCTTAAAATTTGTGTTCTTAAAAATATTATGCATGAAAGAAAACAAAAGGTCTACACACTTAGCCTCATTTCATTGTGCTGATCTACAGACACCTAAGACTGTAGGTCAGTGCCTGAATAGTCAGTGAGAGCCTGTAACCAGGGAATAGCAGCACTGAAGGGCTGAGAACAGAATATTACTGAAATGAAACTCAGAAGAATAGGATTGGCATGGAAGAGTAATTATCTGAAAGTGACCAGAAGGGCGGGGTCCCTGTGTTCTCCCTCCACACCCTCAGCAACCTACAAGATGGGAGACAGGGAACTCTCTCCACTCAGAAGAGTTGCTGGCTCCACAGCAAACACAGCTGAGTTTCTAATAGGACCAGGAAGGAGACACTGGGGAATGAGGCCTGAGTGTTGTCTGATCACAAGAGAGGAGACAAGAAAAAGTGGAAGAGCTGGGAGGTAAGGAGATGCATGAAGACAGAGGGGGAAGCATGGAGCTGTCATAAGAGCAAAGTCCTCTGAGTCTGGAGGGACCAGGAAACCCACACCTCAAGTGCTGATGGGAAGGGACTGGGCAAGTGAAGAAGGGGCTACATCACACACGGTCAGGGCACCACTGTTTGGGATCTTGGTAAATGGTGTCTAAAGAAGGAAAAAGAAATTTCATGTGCATCTTTCAGATTCACTGTTAATAATAGCACTAAGATTCAATTAAATTGCCACCCCTAACATATATGTACACATGCCCAACAACAGTGATTCAACTTTCTAGCATGTGATCCTTTGATTTTCTTTTTTTTTGTTGTTGTTTTTTTTGTTTTTTCTCCGGTACCGGGAACTGAACTCACGACCTTGCGCTTGCTAGGCAGGTGCTTTTGCTGCTGAGCTAAATCCCCAGCCCCTTGATCCTTTGATTTTCTTACCATTACTTCAAAAGCTGCATTACTTGGTTACTAGGAAATTCGTAAGTAGCCATATTTAAAATTTTACAATAAAAAATTTAAGATCAGAGAAAAGAATATTATCAATATATGCATTACCTTGGATTTTCTTGGCTATCATAGTCTTACCGTTATGTAAATTTCTCATTTTGTCCTCCTCAGATATGAACTTCAATGTGGGTGTATAGGTACATAGAGGTTCAGCTATTAATTTGTAAAATTTTAAACTCATGTCATTCAGGAAAGTATTTTTAGAGAAGAATATCTATAATCTGAACTTACAGGCCACCCAGAATGCATTTATTTTTGTCTTTTACAGAATGTACATTATAGAATAAGTGAGGAATGAAAGCAAAACATAAACGTACCTTTGCTCTACACAAACAAGAAACCTGCAACAATAACATAAAAATTTTCTAGTAGAGAGAATTTTATGACCTGTTACAATTTGAAGATTATGCATTATTCTCGTAATTAGTCCACAAGGAGCAACTAAAATATAAAATATGTGCTTTTTAAGTTGAAATTCCACTGACTCAGTGTAAGAAAGCAAATTTCTTATGCACAATGAAGGCATTATTTGGCAGCAACATTCATATTAACAATAAAAATCAAAATATCTTTTCCTCAATAAACAAAATATATCATACAATATTTCTCTCTAAGTCAGGGAAGAACAGCAAAGCAAGTTGCTTTGGTAAAGAGGAAACCAAAGATTATATGTACTAGTCAATCACGGAAACACCAACCAAATCAAATTTATTTCATAGTATGTGTAGAGAGTAATTCAGTAGGAAATTTCAGCCAACTATTTGAACTTACATCTTTTTGGGGGGGAAGCTTATTACTGAGGAAATAATGTCGTTTCAGAAGTGTCTTGTAAAAGGACATTCCATGTTAATCTGAAAGTTACAGTTCTTGTAACACCTTGGGGTGTTAATTGGGTCTATGATGCTCTGTTTGTTCCTCTCAAGAAACATTAGACAATTCAGTAGGCAGAGAAAAAGCCAGTTCTGCTTCTTGTTCATTAGTGTGCCTGAACTTATGGCTAATTTCATTCTGGCAATTAAAATATGAATCAGACACATTGTCCCCGTGAGTGTCTCCACGGGAGCCCTATCCCTTACTCCCAGCAGCACTATGAACAACCATTTGCTATCCCATCTTTTTCAGCTAAAATTTCATTTCCATTTATTCAGGCATGAAGTGCATTAAGCTACCTGACACATGGCAGTAAAACATTTTGTATAATGTCATTCCAACTTGTTGAGCCACTATTTCAAATGGAGAGATAGACCTATAACAAAAAGGTTAGTTTCTAAAGTAGCAAAAATCAGCCCCTAAACTAACCCTATATCGTTTTACCCAACTTCTCCAGATAGACCCAAGATCCTGAGTCTAATAAGTAGTATCACTTATTTTCTCTTTCCCAGGGCAACAAAAGTATTTTACAATGGCTCACACTCACATAACTTGTTTTCCTTTTCATGAAAAAGAACAGGTCAGATATAAAAAAGAATTAAGTGTTATGCACATGTACTAACTCCCCTGATGGATGCAATCCGAATTTATGGTAAACATATACTAATACAAATAAAACAAAAAAATAAAGCTGGATGTTGTGCGGTACATGCAAGTAGTCTCTGTACTCTGGAGGCTGAGACAGGATGTTTGCTCATTGTTTAAGGACAGACTGGGCTACACAGTCAGTTTAAGGTTACCCTGAACTGCAAAGTGAGACCCTGTCTCAAACATCAAACAAACAAACAGAAGTACCAACTTAAAATAAAAGGAAAAATGAGGGGAAAGAAAGAAAACAGGCCAGATCCTTGGAATCTAGGCTTTGCAGAGCCAGTATTCAATCTTTTAAGGAGCCAGAAATTTCTACATGTTATTGTTCCCTGAATCACTAACATTAGTCATAGAAACACTGAGTAATGCTTAGAATAGAACATAGAGGGACTGGCGATATACTCAGTGGTACAAGCTCCTGCCTGGCAAGCACAAAGTCCTGAGTTTGATGCCCACTACCTCAAAAAAAAAAAAAAAAAAAGAATAGTGCATAGATCTATTATCTCTACATTTTCTTTCTTTCTGTTTTTAAATTTTGGTACTGGGAATTGAACTCATGACCACACACTCTCCAGGCAGACGCTGTGCTGCTGAACTATATCCCCAGCCTTATCTCTGTATTTTCATTCATTGTTTCCTTTGTTCATTCAACAATTATTGTCTGGTATCATGGGTTAGACTAGAATACAGTCTTGTGCTTATATAGAAGGAGCTCACAGAAGATAAATGAGAATTAGTGATAATACATTGTTGAATTCATATCATCTTGTTCTTTAGAGTTCGGTCTCATTTCTAACTTTTTTATTAATTTCTATTCTCTTTAAAATAAGAAAAAGTAATTGAGTAAGTACAAAAATATTATGGGAATGATTGGAAAAGAGGGAGAAAGAATCTTATCTTAGTTTAATTTTGTAGAAAATTAAAATTTTACTTCTTAGTGAATGCATACATACCTATTCTTGTTGTTTTGTGGTATTGGGGATGGACCCCAGGGGCTTCACACCAAGTCACGCACACCCCACCCTTTTTCAGTTATGCTCTGGACCAGTGGCTAAGTTGCCTAGGAGGGACTAAACCAGGCAGTGCTCCTGCCTTAGCTTCCCAGAGTGCTGCAATTACAGGCAAGCTACCAGCTAGCTCAGCATCTAGCTCAACTTACATATATTTTGAACCATGTCTTAATTTGTCATTATTTAAAATACAAACATCAAAGAACAACCTCTTACAACTTTACTTTCGGTCTGTGAACAACATTTTGGGGGCATGGCTATTCCAACCCCTTCTAGGACAAGTGATATGTTTATAAGGACACTTTAAGTCCAATAGATAAATGCAGAGGAGCAGCAGTAGACTCTTTAGCTATGTTAATCCTAGGTAGTTATAAGATATTTCCAGCAGTGAAATAATATGATGGATTACTGATGCAAGAGATTTTTTTCCAGGTTTTCCCTGAGTTCATGTAACTCATCTAAAGTATACTGTTTTTTTTTTTTTTTTTCCTGTACCAGGAATAGAACTCATGACGAGCTTGCCAGGCAGACACTGTGCCGCTGAGCTAAATCCCCAGGCCCAACAGTATACTCTTTTAGCTGGGAACCCTGGGGGGAAAATAGGAAGAGGTAAGGTATTCTTGTGTGGTTTTAACCAATTAACAGTCAATTACTTAAATATAGGATGACCCCAAATTACATTCTTCATTACTTTTTATAAGATAACATAACAGGAAATATAAAAGCAACAATTTTATCCAATGTACTTGTCTTGGTTACTTTTTTCTCGCTGCTGTGACAAAATACCTGACGCCCAAAATTAAGGAAGGAAAGGTTTATTTCGCTTACAGTTCATGGAAGTTTCAATCCTTACTTGGGAGATCATAAGGCAGAGTGGCACGTGGCAGAGGGCTGCATCTCAGGACAGCAGCCACAGCTAAGCAACAACTCACTTACACTGGGCTGGAATCTGGGAGGAATCTCCCCAAGCAGCTTCCTCCTCTCCCTTACATATGCGAACTATCCACCCCAGGGTGGGTGTAGCTCTCACACCCATATTCAAACTCTAATAGCCTGCCCCAGGGCCGAAGGAGGCTTTGGGGGGACACACAGACATAAACCATAACAGTACTCAATACAGGGGAAACTGGGTGAAATGACACCTCCCCATACAATACTCAGGATAGTGAGTAAGTAAACAAATGTGCCCTCTGGAGTGACACTAGGGGTAAAGTGTTGAGTAGTTATTAGTTACATGGGTTTTGTAATTTAATTGTTTCTTTTGTTGTTTTATTTTGTTTTGTTTTTGACAGATGTTCACAGACTCTAATACACAGCGCCCAGCCTTCATGGACACAGGTTGCCGCTGAGTTGGCTCACTCCACAGGGTGCAGAGACAGGGCAGACAGCAGCTGCCTCCTGCTTGGTGCAGAACACTCTCTTTCAATTCTGTTTTGTCTCCTCCTCTCTTCTTCAGGCAGGAGTCCTCAGAGCCTAACACAGTGTCATGCCCCTAACTTTTCCATTTTCACTGTAGAAACTACCTGAGACCTGTGCCAAGGGAGCGGGCACTGTCTGCGTGTTTGGATTGTCCCCACTTATCCCATACTGACTGACCCTGATTTCCAAGTTTTGTCATAGCAGTTAGTATGCAGTTTGTTAAATGAATAAAGGAAACTATTCTACACAGGGTACCATGTAGTTCTTGTCCCTGGAGAACATCAGAATGAAGCTGTGTAATTCTTTACAGCACACTCATGCTATAAAAATAAGGATGATCTGAACAAATACAGTCAGATGCTGCTTTTCTGAGTGAAATCATTTAAAAAGTACACTGTAGCTCAAGGCAAATGTGTGGATACGCAAGTAACTGATCTTGGCTACAATATAATTTTATGAAACCAACACATCTAAATTAGGAAAGTTAGCACAGGAAATACACTGCTTAAGAAGAACAATTTTTATTTGGTCAGTAAGGGGGAATTCCTGATGAATTTTAGCCATTAGAATGATAAAAATTCTGCTGTATTTGGATGAAAAGTATGCAGTGGATTTTAGTCCAGCTTGTGGCTAAAGTTTTGCCATAGATTTGAGATTAGGCCACTTGATTTCATTGCAGAATTCAGGATTTTATTTTTTTAGTCTAAATGATTCCCACTGGAAGTAGGATATGTCTCTGAAAAGCTTAGACAAATGTGTTTAACATAGCCTATGATTAATTTGTCAGGTTTAATTAATGGTATCAGTTACCAGATGCAAAAGGAGACCATTATACTTCCTAAAAGTATTATAAATGCAGTCAAGGATTCTGCTGAAACATATACTCTCCCTGGATCCCTCGAAGTAATGGAGTGAAAAATAATAAGTCGGATAGAATCCTCACCAGAGGCTAAAACTATGCATAGTGCTTATTTCTATTCAAACATTATTCAGGATGGGCCTAAATATCAAGGGCTACATGGCAAAAAAAATCTAAGTAACAGCTTCTAACTTGTGACATTCTGAAATAAACAACAAAATAGCAATATTTTCTTTGACTTTTCTTATCCTCTGGTTCCTTCATCACTAATATGAGATTAGCTGAATTAATGAGATATATGTGTATTTAATGCCAGTAAACATATGCACATATACAAATGTGCACTTAAACATATTTGTTGGTATATACAAATTATATGTTATATTTTTGTATGTAATGTTTATATATAATGAGCATGCTGCCTTAAGATGTCATCCATAACCTCCCCAAAGCTCCATGTAGCCTGTCTCCTTCTGAAACTTCTCCAAATAACCTTTCTCAAAGTGACACTGAGGCACCATTTTAACTACTACATGACATCTTTTGTTTAGTTTTCATAATTATAATACTCATGCCATCAAATACAATCCTTATTGACAAAACATAGCAATCAGAAAGTAATATGCCTTTTTTGAGGACAACATTCTACTCTCCTTGGTCATGTTCTTATGACAGTCTTGGTCATAACTAACTCATCATCTTAATAAAGCTTGAACCATGCTTAGCTCTGGTTTCTTGAAGCAACTTTTTTTTTTATACCAGGAATTGAACTGAGGACCTTACAGATGCCAGGCAGGCACTTATGCCACTGAGCTATATCCCCGGCCCTAGTTCTTGTTCCTTCAACCTTTTTCATCTTTTCATTTCCTTGGTACTCTGTATACTCTGACAAAGTTTAGCTAACTGGTTTTTTTTTCTGTAAATACATTGATTTAAATTTTGGTATTCTAATACTTGACTTGGTGACTTTATTTGTATTTCATAGAACCCTTCATACATCTTGTAGTTATTGATTCATACATCTCTCACATCTTACTGATATTCCATCAATATACATTGATTTGAAATTTTGATAATATACTTATATGCATATATTTGTATATATATATATACATAAATTGAAGGAATGTATATGTGTGTTTATCAAAGTGCATTTGTATCATAACACATGTAGATAATCTTTCATTTTATATGTATATATTCTGATATATTTTCTATATATATACTCAAGGCTAAACACACTTTTTTTCATTTCTTATATTTTTCACCTTTTCTTTGTGTATGCCATTGCTATCATAACTCATGACTCTGCTGCTTTTGTTTAAATAATTGAAAGTTTCTCTAGACTTTGTTCCTTTTTTCAATCCTGACCCTTACAATGATTTGATGGACAGTGATTGTGACAGACATCTATTAAAAACACATATAGTCCTTGCCCAGCTGTCAAAATTTTACTGCTTGGAGTGAACTTCACCTCCCTGGAGATGTCTGTCACCAGATCCTGTCATTATATTGTGTTCTGCCCACATGGAACTGCTAACCTGGGTGCTGCTCACCCTCTAGGTTTGACTTGAGTAATTTTTAACTGGAATGCCTTCCCCTTTATCCCTTGCTAAGAGAAATTCTATTCATCTTTTAAGAGTCATTTGAAATTCTATCTATTCTGACATTGCTTTTGCAGCACTTCCCCCCATAAAAGTAACCAGTCACTCACATTCCTTAATAAAAATAAATTCAATTATAACTTTCACCTCTGAACTTTTTTGATATCTTTAACAGTATTACAAATAGGGGCTGGGGATTTAGCTCAGCGGCAAAAGCACCTGCCTGGCAAGCGCAAGGTCGTGAGTTTGGTTCCCGGTACCGGCGAAAAACAAAACAAAACAAAAATTAAAAAAACAGTATTACAAATAATTTGAATCCTAGATTCTTAGATTAATTATAGGATTGTGTATTAATTATTGAATATGGCACATGTAGAAGAATGCTCCCTAGAAAATACTGCTAATTCTAGGGTTTAAATTTTTATAGAAAAATTAAATACTGAATATTGATTTCTCAAAATCACATGCCATGTTTTTCCTCTATGTGTTTTTGAAAATACCACAGTAATCTTCCAAGAGTGATACTGTTTCCTTTGAATAGAAAGTAAAAGCAGACATTTCATAAAATTCTCATGACCAAAGTGGCTTTTTCCCTTCACCTCTATACCTACTTACAGTCTCAGCTCTAATTCCTACCACAACTAATCTTTTCAAGGGAATAGTCTGCATATGTATTATTTATCCTTATTTATTCGATGTCCCCCCCAAAGCCTAATGTGGTCGTAAGTGGTGTTTCTTTAGAGGTACAATGTAGAATGTGTAACACTAGAATGGTGCAATGCTAGCCTCAAGAGCACTAGGATTAAGGGTGTGTGTGCTGCCAACCCTAAGTCACCTGGGTAAAATATAAGAGATAGAAAGAGATATGGTCCTTTCTTGCTTGCTTTGCTACTTTCTGCCCACCAAGAACTGTTTTCTCCCTTGCGAGGACTGTATGCCACACAACCCTGCATTGGAGCCAGCTGATTATTGACTGAAACATTTACAAACTTTGAGCTAAATAAAAGTTTTATCCTTCAAAAAATTATTGAATATGGCATAACATTTATGTACATAAAGTTTTTGTGTACTAATATTTATACAAATCTAAGCTGAAAGAAAAGCATATCTATGTCCATTGTTTTGAGAACCTTCCATTGTCAAAGATGCTGTAAGATTTTACACATATTTTTAGTACATCCTCTCAATGGCCACATAAATGGACAACATAATGTATGGTTCATGTAGAGATTTTAGAATAAGAGCCAAACTATTAGTAACATCACCAGGAAAACAGAAATATATCAAAAGTTTCATAAATACAAGATTTATAGTTATTCTACATACAAGGGCTGTAGAATTTTATTTTTATAGAGAAGGAAAATAGTAGAGCTTGAAGATTAACTCAAAGTAGTTTGAATCCACACTCACATTTTTTTCTTTCTTTCTTTCTTTCTTTCTTTCTTTCTTTCTTTCTTTCTTTCTTTCTTTCTTTCTTTTTTGTCTTTTTGAGACAGGGTCTCACTATGCAGTTCAGGATGACCTTGAGCTCACTTTGTAGCCCAGGCTGGCTGAAAACTCACAAGGATATTCCTGCCTCAGCCTCCCAAGTGCTGGGATTACAGGCATGTGCCACCATGCCCGGTTTCATTTTTTCTTGATCATTCAAGGCTGTGCTCTTTTCTGGTGAAGGATTATAAAATTTCTTTGCTACTTAAAGAAATTTTATTCAGAGCCTGTCATTGACAGAATTCTGAAGTGTCCCTGATGATTCAGGAACCTGGGACATACATTTATCTCAGACATTGAAAGAGGAATCTATATTCTGTTATAGAGGGATTTTACAGATTAAAGGTCTCAAGCCAGTTGACTTTAAACTAAGATGATAATTCAAGATAAGAAGGATCCAATTAAACAAGTCCTTTGAAAGCAGAGAATCTCTTTAGCTGTTCACAGAGTTGGAAAGAGGGGCATTTCTGCTGGCTTGGACAAAGCAAACAGCATTAAGAAATGCCATTGGAGGCTGCCTGGCTGGGAAAAATGGACAGCTTCAGAAGCGAAATTTGGTCTTGGGTTAACAGCTACTAAGATATAAGGACATAAGGATACAATAATAAAGAAATAAAATCTTTCAACAATGTGAAGAGCCTGAGTCTCAGATGAGTGATACCATGATTGTACTTCTCTCAAGCCCATGACAGTGAATACATCCATTCCTTCCTTAGGTTTACGACCTACAGAAGCCAGAAAGGAAGAAATTATACTGTTTTACATTGCTCTGCTAAATTTGTAGCAATTTGTTACACAGGATTCAGAAATAACACAATCTGGAAAATGATTGTCTAAGTAGTCAAGTGACAAAAAGCCTGAATATAGATAAAATCATTCATATGATTTGAAGATAAGATATTCATTTATTAATTTTATTACATTCCTGAATTAAAAGGACATCTTCAAAAGTAGGACATTCTATTCCATATGTATTTAATACAAATCTGCTAAAGTTAAGATGATAGATAAAAAACAAGGAAATATATTTACTGTCTAGTTCAAGTGCAAAATCATTTATGGTAGATCACAGAGGTTAAATATTATTATTTTTGAGGGGTCAAATGGCGTTTCTAACTGATTGACTTTATTCTGGATTTTTACTTGAATTTATAAGCTGCAACATTAATAAATTCAGATCTGTATTATAACCTTTGCTATTTCTGATTGTTTCCTTTTTTTGTTTTGTTTACTGGGAATTGAATTCAGGACCTTGAGCTTGCCAGGCAAGTGCTTGTGCCACTGAGCTATATCCCCGGATTTTGAATAGTTTATGTTCCATCCAGGTTTCTATACATCAACTTCTATTACACCCAAAATAGTAGGGTGAAGATGTCATTTTACATAGACTATATAAAAGTTCTTTATAGTTGTTAATATTTCAGTTCAAAAACCAGTTTCAGGGTACTATCTTCTAATATCATCTTTCACTATTTTATATACATATTTTTCTGAAGTCTAAGGCCTTACTTTTTGTCTTTGTAATTTTCACTTTGTATTATAATTTTAATTTAATCAGCACTATTTTTTAAGATAGTAAATCTCAAAATTATAGTTGAATCTTAATATAGTTAAATAACAGTAGATATTTCCTTTAGAATTTCCTACAAGGACAGAAGTGACCACTAGATACCTTGAAATGTGATCTCGAATAGCATGTAAAACACATAGTCAAGTCAGGCATTGTGAAGCCTGCCGCTTTGCCTTTGTTTCCCAGGATTGCCTTTGATATTCTAGGACTCTACTGTTTCCAAATGAATTTTGGGAATGTTTTTTCTACATCCATGAGGTATATGCTAATTGTATTTTGATCAGGATTGCATTATAACAGTTTTGGGAATATGGCTGTTTTCACAATGTTGGTTCTTTATATCAGTGAGCAAAGGATATCTTTTCATTTTGTGATATCCCATTCGCTATTCCCATTCTGGGTGTCTTCCCAGAAGAATTAAAAACATTATTCCACAGCGCTATATGTGCACCCATGTTTATAGCAGCACGATATGTAATAGCTATACCTTGTAAACAATGCATAGGCCCATTAACCAAAGAATGGGCAAAAAATATGTGGTCTTTTTATACAGTGGAATACTATTCAGCCATAATGAAGGATAAACTTGAAACTTTATAGATAAGTGGATGCAACTTGAGACCATACTCATAAGTTAATAAATCAGATTCACATGTGTAATCATTGTATTATCTCCCTAGTGTGAGAAATTTTGAGATTAAATAAGGTCTAGAATGTACAATAGATATTGTGAAATGGAAAATAATTATTTAAAAATAAAAAGAAAGTAGAAGAGGGGAAAAGAAGGAAAGGGAAAGGGAGAAAATCCAGGGTGCTATTTTTTTATTTTTATTTTAAAAACAAAAGCAGGAAAATATTAACAGACACACAACATTTTACAAAATAGCAAAGGAACAGTACAGACAGTATGGAGTAACAAACTGGTAGGGAATTAACAATGCTTGTTGTATTACATGTTGATATCTTCAAAGTGGTTTCTCATGAAAACAAATATAGACATGCAATGCTGATCACCCAAGGATTCACTGACAGTTTCTTTAAGCAAAGAAATATAAGAGAGTAGAACAGTCATGTTGACTATCCTGCATATACATACATATAAAATTTCTCCTTCTTTCCTTTCTCTTTTCCCACATTCCAGTTGCCCTTTACCTGTGAATGCTTTCCCATCAATTCACAATGTCTGTCATATCGCCTTGTTTAAATTAACTCTTTCAGGTTTTACACCAGTGAAATAATGTGTTGCTTACACATGTATGTTTGATTTATTTCACTTATGAGTATGGTCTCTAGTTGTGACCATTTACCTATAAAAGCCTCAAGTTTATCTTTCTTTACAGCTGAGTAATATTCCATTATATAAAAGTACCACAATTTTCTTATCCAATCCTCAATGGATGAACATTTGTGTTGCTTCCA
>NW_004955433.1:20326734-20358211 GCF_000276665.1 Chinchilla lanigera | reverse complement strand
CTGGGTGACCTCTGAGTAGTGCTACTTAGTCTTGGGTTTTCTGCCAGTTTTTGATTTGTATCTAGTTATCCCTGTTCTCAGACAGGGCACTTGTGTCAGTTGATTGCCGACCTTCTGGTCCAGCATCCCCTTGTTGTTCACTGCACGTGCATGACCTGACTCAGGTTGCACTGATGCGACAATCCCGGTCCAGTGGACCTAAGTCTCCAGGCGGTTTAGGGTACAGGCATAATTTAGACACAAACTGCAGGGTCTACAGTTTGTGAACCACCTAAATCTATGTCTCCAGTCAGTTCAGGACTCATACAGGAACCAGATGCAGCCGAGATGGGTAGGAGTCACAGACTTCCCCAGCCTTCCACTTGCTGGAGGGTCTGGGCAAAGACAAAGCACAGACTAGAACCCACAGGGTCTGCAGCTCCCGGAGTACTTGCTCTCTTGGTGCAGTGAGTGTGGGGCTCAGAGAGTATGCTCGCCCAGCTCAGAGAGCCTGCTCATCTGGCTCAGAGAGCCTGCTTGCCCAGCCCCCAGCCAGAGAAGTCCCCGGGGCCTCTCGGTCTGGACCTCCTCCCTGTTGCTGCAGCGACTCAGTCTGTAATGTCCGTGGGGCCCTTGTTCGCACGTTCTGCCTTCAGGGATTAGATGGGAAATGCCTGGCTCTCTCCGCACGTCTCAGCTGGGAATCGTGGTGGTGTGGGTTGAGCACAGACTTGAACCCACTAGCTCTGCAGCTCCCGGAGTACTCTCTGTCTCGGCACAGGGCACACGGGGCTCAGAGAGTCTACTCGCCGGGCTCAGAGAGCCTGCTTGCCCCTCCCCCAACCAGAGAAGTCCCCACAGTGCTATTCTTTTATTATCTCTCTTCTTTTTTTCTCAGTGCCAGGGATCGAACTCAGGACCTTGTGCTTGCCAGGCAAGCACTGGGAGGTGCTTGTGCCACTGAGTTATATGCCAAGTGTTATTATTGTCTCCTAGTCCATTGAAAAGGAAGGTCCTTGCTAATATTCATTGGTGAATGTTTATGCCCATGTCTTGTACTCTGAGTAACTACTTTGAAGATGACAATTTGCACTGTATTAACTATTATTATTCTCCCATTATTTTGTGATGAAAATCTGTTTTACATATTTTCAATAAAATAAAACAAAACACAGTCAAGTGGAGGATATGCTTATATGAGTCAGGAAAGGTCTATGACATTTATGTGGTAATCTTTGTATGCTTGGTTTCACAGATGAAATTTCTAATCTAAACCTAACTAATATTTTACATAACACATTCTCCTTTTAATAAACATATGTGCATAAAGAGAAAACATTTAATTTACTGCCACAGATGCTTCTTTATATGTATTTAGTACCATTATAAAAAAGGAGTCAGGAGAATATACAATTGAAGGTTCTCAAATATATACCCAGTACTGAGGGAAATGGATTTGATTTCTAGTAATTTAAGGCTTCTAATAACCATCATGAAACAAATAAGGATTCATTTTGTGAACAAGATGAAAATGCTGTGAACACAGTAAAACTTGGAAACAAATGTGATCTAGAACTTCAATTTCTATGCCCATCTTATTTGAGCACCATTTATTTGGGAAATTTATGACCTGTGACTGTTGCTCTATTTAATACAACTCCAATGGTAGATCTCAGCCACTTGTATAATTGGAATGGAGAGGAGGTTAGCGATTGGGGGGTGGAGCTGTGGATATTAATGTTATATACTGACAGTTCAGCCTGGAAGAAAAAGCTACTCTAATAGAAAGGAGCTCACACACAGATGTAATGGCCCTGTGTATTGAAAGACAGAAAAACCACAGGGAAGGCTCTGAGACAAAATAAACATAATAAGAGTCAAACAGGAGACATAAAAAACAGCCCAGAGCTCCAGTCTTAGGACTATATCATGTGTGCCTCCAGCTGTGAGTAGTCTTCACATGCACTGTGCTGGTAAAAGTATTAAAGGCTTTGAATTTAGACAAACCATTGATAAATTCCAGTTTCACAATGAATACACTTCATACCATGGTAACGGGTTACCTCTCGAAGCCTCAGATTTCTCTTCAGTGAAAACAGCTTAAAGATTCTCTCTCCTGAAGGATATAGTGAGGATTAATGTTTATAAAAGTTAAGGAAAAACTAAAGACAGTTTGTCTTTCAATTTTCATCTCTAAATTTGAATAGGTGCCAAACCCTCTTATCAAAACAACTTTATGTAGATACATCTTGTAAGCGCAAAATATGGAGTTTACCTCCAGACCTATATACGGCAAAACTAAAAATATTCAAGAATGAAAACTACTTTTGTAGTTCATTTAAAAAGACTGTTTTTTAATTTTAAAAATTAAAATAGGTGTTCAAAAAATGAATGAAGAAAAATAAAATACATTTTTAAAGGTTGAAACAAAAAGAAATTAATAACTTGGATAGGTATTCATAGTACATTTACCCTCATGCTGGAATCTATGGCTAGATCATGGTCACAGGTTTGAGTAACATATCCTGAATGAGATATATGTATGTAAGAAGAAAGTAAAGGCAATGCCATCATCAACTTGTAGGCAGAATCTATTAACTCTTCATGAATAATAAAAGAGTAACTGAGAGAGTGGACAGAGAGATGGATGGACTGATGGATGAATGCATGAAACTTTCACCTCAAAGCCCACTTTCAGAGTCCTAACGCATTATATTTTCTGTGGTTTCTGGGGAGAATTTTATTTTCTAACACTATTTATGGCTGTATTGCTCCAGTCCAAAAGAAATAATAAACTGATTCTTCTGTATCCCACCAATTGCACACATGGTTATTGGATTCTCAGATTTCTCTGTCCTTGTCTAGACATTTCCTATCATTGTAGAAATATATATGTTTTACATATATTACACATATGTATATGTATACATTTTGTGTACATATGCTTATGAGTAGCATTCTTATATGTATGCGTGTGCACACACACACACACACACACACACTCTGAATGAGTTATGGTATCCATGTTTAAGAACTTTCAATATAGCAGGTATCCAGAGTATCAATGGCTCCCAGAATGAATTTCCTAGCTAGACAAAATGAGCATCATAGCATAATGTGGACACATGTTAGAAATGCATACTATCTTTGGTACCTATTGCATCAAAAGCCAGTATAGAACCCAGCAAACTGTATCCTAACATGTTCCCCAGGGGACTCTAATACACACTGCTATTTGGGAATCATGCTATAGCACAAATGCCACTCCAGATTCACCTTAATTTTAAAACTTCTAAAAGAAAAATGAAAGATAAAACAGCAGATGTATTGATAGAATACAATGAGTGACTCATGAAGGAAAGATGCAAAGTCCATTCTGCTTATAGAAGCTTATCCATTTATTCTATTATATAAAATCCATACATGTAATATTAAGTGTCCTTGTATCTTCTGTGTTTGCCTGCCTACTGCTGAAATTCTTTGACCATGCTTGCCAGCTAAAACAAATCTTTCAACCAGTTACTATTCATGGTTTCAGAAAGCCTTTGGAATTGTACTTCAGGGTGTGTTCATTCTAAATTTCAGGGCAGACTTGCTGTTACAATTCATATGACTATATCCCTAACTTTACAAGTAGTTTTTACCGTATGGGACTGATGTCATTTCCTGTCCTCTGTTCTGAATAGTAAACCCAACCATCACAAAAAACACTGTTTCAAAGGTGAATCACATTCCACAGGCTGTTCCTATCTTAACTGTAGAAAGCTCCATATGCTACCTTGCTGTTTCAGGTTGTTAGGGAACCTATCGCCCTTGTGATTTTTCTGACCTGTGTACTAATGAAAATGGTCTTTTAGATGGTAGCCACTCTTTCTGGAGTAAGCTAGTGTCTCAGTATAGCTTAGGATATGAGAGAAAAATGAACTCTTTTACAATGCTGGTGGGAGTATAAAATAGGATAACCACTACAGACATCAGTGTGCAGATTTTTCAGGAAACTAAAAGTAGAGATTTATTTGATACAGTTACCTCCTTCTAGGTATCTTGCAGAAACAGTTAAAATCAGCATATTACAGGAATACATGCATATCCATGTTTATAGCAGCACAATTTTTAATAGCTACACCTTAGAAGTAGCATATGTGTCCAGTGATGGATGAATGGGCAAGGAAAATATGGTACTTTTTTTTTTTACAAGGAAATACTACTCTGCCATAAAGAAATATAAACTTCATGTGTTTGTAGGTAAATAGCTGCAACTTGAGAGCATAAGGTTAAATGAAATAAGTCAAATACATAAGATTAAATATCAAATGGTTTCTCTTAAATGAGAAACTCTCTAAATAATATATATACATATATACATTTATATCCACTTATATGTGTAGATATACACACACCAATCAGAGAGGAAAGAATGATGAGTAAAGTAGAAGACAGAAAAATAGGAAATAGAGGATGATTAAGTAATATCTAAAATTATTTATTCTGTTGTTTCAAATCTATTTTAATATATATCTTAGGGTAATTTGTTTCATTTATACTAACAGTTTCTCTTAGTGCATCAAAAAGTATGTTTTGTGCTATTGTTTATTTATTCTTTGTATGAAACCTTTTGTTCTGTTTTATACTCTGTGTAACTACTTTGAAGTATGTATTAATTATTGTTGTTATCTTATTATTTTGTTATGAAATCTTGTTTTATACTTTCATAAAATAAAAAATGTAAAAACACAAGAAAAGTTTTTTCTCTGTGTTCTCTGTTTTCTCTTGTGTAACAGGATATAATGAAGATTGTCCTGAAAACTCTGTTGATGGGAATTTAGGTAGCCAAGGTAATTTTGGGGCTGGAAATATAGCTCAGTGGCACAAGCACCTGACTGGCAAGTGTGAGTTCCTGCATTCGATTCCCGGTACCAAATAAACAAAAACAAAAGTGAAACAACAAAAAAAAAGTAATTTTGGCAAGGTCTCATATTGAAATGAGAACACTACTGTTGGAAACTGGAGGAAAGGTATCCCAGTTATACAGTGGCAAAGAACTGAGGTGACATGTATTCTTACGTTTAACAGAAAAAGCAAAAGTCTGATAAGAGGACGGGGATATAGCTCAGTGGCACAGCGCCTGCCTGGCAAACCTGAGGTCATGAGTTCGATTCCCGGTACCAAAATAAAAAATAAAAAATAAAAAATAAAAAAAGAAGTCTGATAAGATGACTTAGGATATTGAGGTGAGGAGATTTTTGATAAAACCAGATGGTGGAAATTCTATCATCTCAGAAGGGTGCCAGAATGATGCAGCAGCCCCAGAATACTGAAAAGGGAAAAGATTTAGACTTGGACAAGGGCTTCTTTAAGTAGAGTTTTGAACCCCGAAATTATACAAGAAATGTTACTTAATAATAATTTAATTTAACTTTTTGATAAGTAGCTGAAGAGTGTACTATGTAAAGATGATTATATTTATGTTCCTCTCAATAGATCTCCACATTGATCTCAATTACAATTACTTTTCCTAGTTATTTACTGAGATTAAATGGCAGAGTGGAAGATGTTATTGTCAAAATCTCCTCTTCATCTTTGATAATAACTTTGGCGCTTTTTGCTTTTGATTTCGTGTGAGTACACTTTTGCTTTTGTGAGTTTTTCTCCAGAATTTTCTCAAGTGTTCTCATTAGAAAGATAACATTTGTAAACTCAACGAATGCCTACAATACACTGTACCACAGGGCTGAGGCAGTATGTAGGGGAATCACAATGGTTTTTCTCTGCTATAAACAAGACAAATCCAAGTTTCACTCTGGCCTCTGAGACCTCAGCAGATAATATAGCATTAAAATTGGTGATTCAGAGTCTCTCTAAGTGTTTCATCGCTTATATTTCCATCCCTTATCTAAGAAAGCAAAACAAAGCTTTATTAGATCGCCCTGAATATGCAGGGCTTTTGCAAACTTCTCTAGTATTCACATATGTTATGTTTAATTCCCTCAGTCTTATCTTATGAAATGACTACCAAGTCCTGGACATGAAAAATAAAATGTTCCTCAAGTCATAGGAATAGACATTTAATTCCATATGTGGCTAGCCAGGAGATAAGTTACAGTGACTGGAAATAACAGACTTTAGACAACTTAAAAATGCAGATCGACCTGGAAAATATCAAAAGATACCTCACCAGCATAGGGACAACTGGTCTTCAATGTTCAAATCAAATTTGATCTAGTTAAGTACTCATGGATAATTACTCATGAAACAGGACTGCTTCATATCTATTAACTAAAATGATCACCTGCACAATGCCACATTTCAAAACCTCAAAGACCTGGGGACTGAAAAACACGATCATGATCTATGTAACTTTTAAAACTGACTACTTGATCAATTTTTCATGTCAATATCTTATAATATGAGCAACTACATTGAAGATGACAATGTGTAATGTACTAACCACTATTACTCTCCTAAAATCATGATTTGAAATTTTATACCATTGTTTTTATTGTTGATGTTTCTTTTCTTTAACATAAAAATACAATAAAATCGACAACAGCTCATAAACAGATGACATCATACTCTAAAATATGAGTAGTTACTTGATCTTTTACTGTTAAACTCTTCAAAAACTTGGTTCAAATTTTTTTTTTTTTTGGTTTTTCTCCGGTACCGGGAACCAAGCTCACGACCTTGCGCTTGCCAGGCAGGCGATTTTGCGGCTGAGCTAAATCCCCAGCCCCTTGGTTTAAATATTTAGTTAATTAAGTCATCCTTAAACATGGCTTGCAGAATCTTAGTGACTAAGCATATTCCATTAATGTTGAGTATTATGCTGTATTATTTTTATTGCTATTATCTGTAGTTCACATTAATTCAGAATAGATCCATATTGTTTCATAGGTCGAGTTAGTTATATTAGTGAAAATATTAGGACACAGTGTCTCAGAAATCCTGATGACTAAGTATGTTGAGTTTCCACAGTCTGTGATTTTTTAGGGAAAGGTGTGGACTACAACAGCATTTTGGCTAAGACTGTTGACTGCTGAACAAGGATCGAAGTAGCGGGATGCAATTGAGCACAGAGTTCAACTTTGGTAGGAAAAGAAAAGGTAACTTATTTGCTGTAAATTGTCTGCACTTCCTAATGTACACAACTACTCCAATATCCCTCCAAAAGGGGGAGAGTAGAGCAAGAGAAGCTATTTAATGAGGTAATATTTAGGTTTTAGGGAGTGATTTTTTGGGGTTTGTACTTTTTCCACCACGTCCTTATTTCTATTAACATTTTTGATTGAGGGCAGAAGCCTAACCCAAGACTTTCAGCAGCTGGCTGAAGGCTCACATAGGTATAAGAGTTATATTCTAGAACCTATCCAACCTACAGGGTAGTAGCACTTGTTCCCAGTTCTTCCTGCCCTTCTTTAACCAAGACGATAAAATAGGATTTAAAATTTAATATTTTTAAAAGATAAACTGCTTTTTCAGGAATCCTCATGCTGAGAGTGTAAACTGCTACCCTTAGACCCTGAAAAAAAGAGATTTCTATGCCAGCAGACTGTTAGCCCAAAACTTGCCAATATCTACATATGGATATTTCCTGGATTTGTTCTACTCTTTCTCCATATTGGAGTGCTTCTCTAAGTGCAAAGAAAGACCTTTCCAAACTAATTAAATTATAAGTAAGCTTATAATTTTTCCCATTTTGTGAGTTTTTCCTAATGTTTGATTGTAAGTTGGCATACAGACTAAGTAACACTAGACAGCTGGGGCCCACATTTAGACCTGAGCCTGAATTTTTGTAGGTGACTGATTAATTAATGCTTAATTCTGCCTGTAAACATTCCTATCTGAATCTCCTTCCTTTTATTTTTGCTGAGTTACAGAACTCCTCTGAATCTCTTCTGCTTCCTTATTTGCTGCTGCAGTTAGAGCTGAGTACTTCTCCAGGCTTTGCTGGCTCCATACCAAATGGGAATCTAGTGAACCTGGAGATTTTATACACTGCATTTTGCAAAATTTCTGCAAAACTACCTACAAAGTGGTTATAACACTTTTTCTTCTACTTCAGTAATGCATATTAAATAATAGTATGATGAGGATAACTTCCAAAAGGACTTAGCACTATACATTTGTACAGGAGAACCAACAGCAATAATGAAAATAATATACCAACAGGGAGAATGAAGAAGAATCACCTCTTTTCATTACTTTCTTCATAAAAAGAAGAAAAGCAAATGTGAATGGCATGGAAAGATCAGAGCTCAGTCTTATCTCCTTCCTGCTTTCGTTAACATGGACTGCAATAAATTCTCTCCAAGGCCTGATATCTATTTACTTTATGTTGATGAAAGATAAAAGGAGAGAGACAGACAGAGAGAGAGAGAGAGAGAGAGAGAGAGAGAGAGAGAGAGAGAGAGAGAGAGAGGGAATTTTGTGCCTGGAAAAATTTCATAACTTTTTCATTGTTCAATAAAATAACAGCAGCAACAACAGTACAACACGAACAACAATGAAATCCTGATTAAAAAGGAAGTTATACACAGTAAGATTCATGATGTTTTATTGTTCAGTGTTAATTGTCGTCAGGTTCATTGTCATGCCTCTGTCTGACCTAGAAGTTCTATCAGGTATGGAGGACCCCGTGACTATTGAAACTTTATATCAAAATATGACATTTCAAAGACTGCAAGCTGGAACTATCCCCACAAATATTACACAGGCATATGGCAGAAGTCATAGCCCTGCTGTTATACTGTCTATAGATTTAGGTAATTCATTTTCTCTTTTTGCGCCTAGATACGTGTATTTTCACTAAGACCAAGTAATTTTTAAAGTTTTAAAATAAAATATCTAAGTACAGTATTTTTCTACTGCATATGAAATATTAACAAAAAATCAAGTGTGAGTTTTAAAATTCTATACCTCCTAATAAATGTGTTGATAGTAGCTATATTCACTCAAATTTATGCATATCCTGAGAATACATTGTTGTTTACTCTTAATAGATTGTGATGTAAAATAATGGATTTAGTATTGAATTCTGGCCAATTAGAGCTAACTAATTTACTAAATAATATTAGTTGTATCTTAGAATTTAGCACTTGGACTAAGATACTGCATCTCTCTGCATAAATAATTCTGTGAGTTCATTGCTAACTAGGACACAAATCATGCTGGACTGGCCTCAGTGAAAATCACACAGATTTATACAACAGTTTGAACACCTATATGGATATTCAAAAGTTGGGTAGATTTAACTAGTGAACAAGTGTATAATACAGTTCAAAAACATACAATTGTATCTTTCAATTTGGAAAAAATGAAATTGTATTTGGAACTCAGTTGTCCCTCTTCTTTGTTGTATATATCTTCTTAGTTTTTAAGGAGAGACACAGAGATGAAAAATAGAAGTTAATAAGCTATTGTATTGAAGATTCTTTCAATGTAGTACATTCAGTCACATAGAGTAAAACATAATAAATACTAGTTATCATTATGATTGTTAATTTTTTGTTGTGAAATAGTGCAATATATTTGATTATGATTTGAAATACTCTCATCCATGCAGGATTTTGTTTAATTTTCAAAGATATGATTTGAGAGAGATAGAGATACTGTTATCTTTATGTGTACATGCTGAGGCCGCAAAGAGAAATGACTAAGATCACTAGTATATGAAATGGCAAGTCAGACACTAAAACCCAATCTTTGGACTCTCTTTTTTTTTCCTTTTTCTATTACACAGTGTCTTAGTTTTGGTCTCTATGACAAAATATCTTAATCCAGAGTAATGTATAAATAGCAAGAGTTTCATTCATACAGATCTAGGGATTGGGGAGTCCAAGATGAAGGCACTGGTGGATTCCACGACTGACAAGAGCCTCTTCATCATAAATGGTTCCTCATTACTGTGTTCCACAGGTGGGAAGTGGCAAAAGAGCTCTCTTCAAAATATAAGCGCAGTAAACCCACTTATAAGAGAAGAACCCTCATCACTTTATCATATCCTAAAAGTACTCGTTCTTAATACTGGGTTTTAGACATCAACATTTGAATTTGGGGAGGACAGCATCATTCCTTACATAGCACCTATCCATAACTGAGGGTGTATGCCTCCCCCACGTTTGTTTTCTGAGATCATCAAAGTAGTTATATCGTTGAGAATAGTTAATCTGTCAAAGCCTAGTAAATGGCTTTCCTATGCCAATATCTGCTCTGCTGAACTTTCTTTGAGTGCTTTGCATGGAGACAGTGATTTTAGATCACAAAATGAAGGACAGAGCAATGAGGGTTCCAGAGACCGCAGAGGGCATTGTGCCGTGGGAGGCACAGGAAGTGGCTCTAGGAGGGTCAATGTCTAAGCAGTAATTTAAATCACAGCTAAGGAACTTCTAATAAGGCAATGTACTATGTAAGATTTTAAAAGCTCAGAGGAAATGAAAAGATTAAAATAGACTATGTCAGTCCATCACTGCAATACTAATCGATTTATAAATTATTGTAATTTCCATCACTGTTTCTAAAACTTGAGTATCAAGATAACATTTTATGTGATGTTCTTTTGTTTGTGCTTGTGAGCTCATGTATGTGTAAAGTGTGGGCAGGGAAGGAAGGCTCTCTGGTCAAGTTTGAAACATAAGTTGTACGTGGTAAATTCTATCGATATTGAGAATTTATTGTTTGCCTCCACTGCGGATTATGAGAAGACAATTTTTCACAGTATTTTCAATAATATATTTGAGGATCATATCTGTCTTTGTGCTAATATGTCTTGGAGTTCAGCTTGAAAAATTACTCTTTCGTGCAAAGGGAGTGATTAAAGGGTTTATGATGAATTGCTAGCAAACATGAGTGTGTATGCTATGGGCAAGGGTAGCGAACAGAAATGGAATTTGAAGTAAAATACCTTTCCTCATCATCGTGTGCTTGCGTTCTGATTGAAACAGAGATTATTATTATAGTTAGCTTTTGAAACTAGAAGTAAACAAGACTGAAGGATTCATTTCTAAGAAACTGCATAGCTTGACATATTTGCGAAACTTCACAGAATTTTCTTGCAAAGCGGCTACTCTGGGATAAGTAATCCTTGCCCGTTCCTTGGGAAAACACATACACTGACGCATACACACCACCTCACAAATTTCTCTTCACCTCCCCCAAGAAATGTCTGCTTTGAGGAATGTGTAAACAAACACACACTCCAAGAGAGGAAACATTGAGAAAGACATTACGGAATAAGGGAGTAATCTTATTCTTCTCCCTGTATCTTTCCACTCAGTATAATCTCAGGGAGCCATTAGACTATGCAACAAGAGCAAATAGCATAAAGAAGCCACTTTTGATGTTGGTATTTCTTTCTTACAGGGATGGGATTTTTAATGGGACAGAAGAAGACATCAAAATTGTTTTTCTTCCAAAGTACAATCTGTTTTCTGTTCTTACAAGATCTTAGTATAAAGATCAAAAGAGGAAAATACCTGCTCTTGTGTAACTCTAGTCGTCATCATAGGCCAAAGAAAAAAGTGTAAGAGAATTGTGAAGAATTTTTAGATTTCAGCTTCATAATAAGGAATAAGTGTAGCACATGTGGATTACAGATTTAGTAGAAATGCCTTTCACAGGGCTCAATCTGCCATGCCAAACTTCTGCCTTCACTTTTCAGGATAAAAATTCACACTCTCATTAGCAGTGCATGAGTCCTTTCTGAAACTCTCTTATGGCTACTTGAATATATTATTTTATTTTTGCTAAACTGATGTTATGGTTGGGTCCATCCACTCAGTCTGACCAGTCTGACCCTGTTGAATTGTCTAATCACACTGAAATATTTTAGTTACCTCTTTTAGTTGCTAATGCCCTTCTGATATCTATGCTAGGCAAACTTGTGTTCACGTTTCAAGACTCATAATTACTGATGGAAATGTCGAAGAAAATGGCAGCTGTCACTCTGTGTCATTCAGTGAATTATCCGGTTGGAATCCAAGTGACTCATTATAGGATTACTCTATAGGTATCTTCAGAGAGCCGAATGATGTTGGTCTCCTGCATCCTGTCTAAATCCATAAATAACAGATGATTTAAAAAATATCTGTAGAACTAATAAATCTGCCTACAACATAGAAAGAGTGCTACTAAATAGTATTCTCATAATACATTGAGAATATTTTGTATGATTCTGAAAAAAATTTAGAGTGTCTGACTTTTTTAAAAAATGAGGAATACTCTTATTATAATCCTGAATTAGGAGAAGCAATTCTGTACATATTTACTTAATCCAGTTACATCATTACTGCCCATCTAAGAAGTATTTAGGAAATCTAGTAATACATAAGCACTTTTATTATAAAATAGTTTATTTCTAGTATCCTTATTTTGAGTCAAGAAAGTAGATTTTTATAATACAGTTGTTAAATTATTTTTAAGAACAGACATGAAGAAAATAAATAAAAACATGAAATACAAAACAATGAATTTTTTGATGTGAAACAGCAATGAAAAGTGCACGTAGGGAAATTCCATATAGATTTCAGTCTCTGCGTTGTATAATATTCTGCACCCCCATGGTCCTCTCTAAATGCTGACATTAGTAGTGTTTCTGCCCATAGAAACTGTAGTCATTAAATAAGTGTGTCATTCAGAAATGTGTTCTAGCATGTATTTTTGTTAGAAGTATGAATAGGCTTCAAGTCATAAAACTGAGCTATCAATAAATAAATCCCTAACAATGCTAGATGAGAAATTAGATTCACGATTGTGGCCCTGACAGTGAACAAACTCTTTTCAGAGTTCAGTCAAAATTGTTTGACTTTCTCAAGCAGTTTCTGTAAGTCAAAATGCATTCTCAGCAGCTATAATTAGTATGATGATAAAAACTAAAATCTGGTTTTTGTTATAAAAATGAGGTCTTCAATCTGTGTATCACAGGTGAGATACACGAGGAAAAGAAATTTGCTAAAAATTACAATTTTTTAAAAATAAACAACATGCATGTAACTTTTCATTTAAGATATATAGTGATAACTTATAACAAGATTTATATTCTTTCTATAGGGAACAGGTCATGAATAATTAAGAAAGCATATTACATACCAAAACTTGTTTGATGATGTTATATGTTCTTAATTCCTCTTGTAACTTTAAAAGTGAATATATCACCTTTGTTTTTCCAAGTGATAGGTTTGTAATTCAATGGACTAGAAGATTTGTCAAACACAAATAATATGTATAGTTCTGGGTTTTCCTACCTCCTTTCCATGTAATTATAATTTTTCCTTCACATTTTATTTAATCAAACACATTTCATTTAAAATGAAAACTATGCTTTGAAAGAATATAATGGAGAAAAATATTCAATTTATTATTACATTATTACAAATTATAATATTTGTCCTATTTTTCTGAGATTAGAGCCAATGATTTTTAATGTTTTACATTTTAAATTATAAACTCCCATATAAGCATTCAGCATTTAACACCTTGTGATTATTTATGGACTGAATACTTGTTGGGTTCCTAAACACCATTCTAAGCTCTTGAACAAAAAGCCAGACATTAGATTCCTCCAATCAAGTAGCTTCTATCCTGGCTTTGATACTATAAGATTAAATAGGCAACCAAATAAATGAAAGAGAAGATCCATAACTTGATGAGTACCAATAAAAATAAATTATATTGATGTAATAGAAAATGAGTTGTAGAGTTAGAGTCAGTGGGTAAGGTGTTGTTTCAAAACAGAGTGTTTGTCCATGAACAAATAATGGCTAGATATGGGTAGTCTCCAGGAAAAGTATTAAAAATAGAAACATACACACACAATGAAAGCTGCACAGAGCATTCAAAAAGCAGGAATAGGTTCACAAGTTTCACAAAATTATAAAAAAACAAGACGGTGTGACTATATCTCAGGGAGCAACAGGGATAGTAGAATAAAATATCACAGAGTGAAAGATTCATTGGAGGATTAATAGTCAAAGTTTTATGGTACAGGTCATAGTACTTTTCAGCTTTGTATTTCTGTTTTGTGATTTTCAATTCAATGTTAGTCTAAAGGTCATGGAAAAATCCACTAAAATTATACTTATATGCTGCTGGAAAACTGTCACAAAATTTAACTAATGGTACTTTCATTTATCTTATTTTGGACTGGTGTAAGTTATGATTAAAATATTGTTCATGTGTTCAAAAATAATTATTACAGTAAAAGATACATTGCCACTAACCCCCCTTAAAACACTAGTGCCCTGCTTTGAACACACTTATCCCATCATTCTTGACACTTTCTGAATCAGTCTTCAAGTCTGTTCTTGAATCTTTATTTGCCCTGTTATTTCTGTCTCCATGTCCTGAATCAACTCAAAATGCTAAATTTTCATGATTCATTTGACGTTGTGGAAGAGCCACAGTCACCTGTGCCACCCCTGGTGAGTGATGACACACCATGCTATTTCTACAAGCCTACAGTTCTGTTGGATGGCATTTTCCAGCAGCATCCACCATATGTCTGATCCTACCTCACAACAACTTCCACAAAAGAGGACTTCCAGTACTGATCCAGAAAGTGGCAAGCAAAATGGGATATGAATATTGGAAATGAAGGCAGAATTATGAGGAGAATTGAGTGATAACATATCTTTTACTGTAATATAAAAAATTAAATATTCATCATATTTTATTCACAGAGAAGAGCTGGTTTACCCAAAACAATTTATGTAGTTTTCAGTAAGATGATTTGAAACACAATGATGAGATAATCTGACACATAATTAATATAACCATATAGTATTCTACAACTCAGTATTATGGGATTATATCCTAAATCTCCCAACAGAATTTGAAAAAATTTATATTAAGTGCATTTACTATGTCTAACTTACTTTAAATATGCTCAGGCAGTAGGCTACAGCTGGGTAATATCATCTAACCTAAAGTTTACTTTAATAATATTCTTAATAATATCTCACATTCACAAATGGGTTACATAGACATGATGGGATGGGTTTTATAGATATGTTGGGATGAAATAACATTAAAAAATACCCAAAAACACAATTAACACTGTACATTCTGAAGTATCAGTGATTTACCTTCATCATCTGGAGGCTGGCTGGGAGGGGACATCAAAAGAAAGTATAGAATTCATATCTCTAGGTCAGAAAAAATATAAAATTCAAAATTTCTATTGAATGAGTATCAATTTCTCACTGCTACAAAGCAAAGATTCTGAAACTACCACAGAGAGCATATATACATATATGAAAAAGAATATATGTGTATCAAATCACCATTTTTGGTTAAAGTTTGCTTTGCTGAGGAATAGCATTAATAGTTTTGGTATAAGGACAAGATTCCACACTTTATCTCCAGGCATAGCAAAAGGAGATCATTCACATTAAAGTTTATCTGAATTTTGTATTTAAGGAATAACTTGAACAAAAACCTTAAAGGCGATGTGACAGAAAACCATGCCCCTCAGGGCTGGGGATTTAGCTCAGAGGCACAGTGCCTGCCCGGCAAGCGTAAGGTCATGAGTTCAACTCCTGGTACTGGAAAAAAAAAAAAAAAAAAACTGAAAACCACGCCCTTGCAAAACTTGAGTTCTAAATATTCATATTCAGTAATAAATCTAAGCACAGATCACTTTGTTTAAAATCAGCTACCATTGAATCCATAATGTTGGTGTTTGACTCAAAAGCTTCCCGGTTTTGTCTCTCAAAATGTGGAGGGCACAGTAAAGACAAACATATGAATATGACGACAGACAGTGGGCATTCATTTTGCTGGTTACAGCTCAAATATGATCACAACAGCCTGGGGAGGTAAACTGATACTGTTCTCACTGCAATTTACAGAGAAGAAATCCACAAGATGTGTTTAAAAAATTTGCTGAACGATTACATTTTTCAAAATAAAAAGTAATCAATTACAGTAAAAGACACATTACCATCAATCTCCCTTGCAATATTCCCTCTTGCTTTGAATACACTGATCCCATCTTACTTGCTATTTTCTGAAGCAGTTCTGAAAGACCTCTTTGGGGAGTGTCTTTACGTATGCTTTTATGGCTGCCTGAAGTCCATTCAGAATGTTTGCTTCTCATCTTCGTTTTCATTTGAGGAAAAGCCAGAAGTCACAATCTCAGGGCCAGTGAATATGGTGGAGGAGGCCTACTATAATGTTTTATGAGCTCCCTTTTCCCTCAGCCCTCAGCACTCTGAGCAAAACTTACTCTTTTTTATCACACCTGATAAAAGCATTTAAGAAAGAGGACTTCCGGAATGGCTTTAGAATGATGGGAGAAGTGTGTTTGAAGCAAGGGGGAGTATCTTGTATGAGGTTAATGGCAAATGTGCCTTTTTTGTAATGATGCTTTATCAGTTTAACCATTTCTGTGCATTTCCACACCATTTCATGAAGTTCAGTAATGTACAGAAACATGTCTATGACCTTAACAAATAAAGCAGACTTTAGATTTCAGAAGTTCAAAACATTAATGCACACATTTTAATTTCCTTGGAAAGCAGTAATGGTTCCAATAATGTTTATTCCGTGAATTAATGCAAATTTAACACAGAGAATGTTTTTCAACCCTCAGAATTCAAAGAGCTTTTTCCACATTAGCATTTTTATTTAAATAATTATTGCTACATTGCATTGAATCAGGTGAACCTTGCATATGGAAATCTTAAGAGTCACTTTCCCTATCCTGGCCCACAATAACTAAGTGGGTGCAAAGGATAAAGCCCACTGATAATTAAAGATTTATTTTCCAGGTCTAGTTTTATATAAGTACCACGTAAACTGATTGCACCACTGGAGCTCCTAGGTCTGCTTTGGGGATGGAAGAGTAAGTTTTAACTCATTTTGCAAACAACAGAATTTTTAAATTTCATTGAGGATAATTTTACATATGTTTATGAAGAGTATCTCCCCACATTTAAATATGATACACATTTTCTTTGATGATTTTTCAACTGTTTCCCTGCCACATCCCTTGTGTTACTCAGGTAATTTGATTAGGGAATTTAAATTAAAGTCCACTTGTCATATTTTAACTATAAATTCAAGTGTCTTTTATGTAGGATTACAATATTTTGTGATGATAGTTTAGGAAAAAATAAATGAAGAACCAAATAAAATTTGTAGTGAAAGCCATCTAAATTTGAAGGAATGAGACACATTATATTCACTGTGTGTAAAATGAGAAATTACATGATCAATCATGATGCAATATAGGAGGTATTTTAAAAAAATAATCACCTAGGGACTATGACAATCATTTTAACAATTCTATTAGTCACATCAAACCTATCTTCATATTTTTTTCACATTTCTTATAATTTATGCTATACTATGCTCCAATGGCATGTTTGGTGTTATAAACTCCATTGCTTTTCATTGCGTTGGTCAAAAACAAAAACATCCCATGCAATTAAAAATTCTCTTTGGTGAGAGAAAAGTTTGTGTTCATTGAGAAAAAATGAAACAGTGCAGGGATCTACTTCACGTATTTTATATTTCATGTGCTGTTCCTTTATAGTAAATGTGATACACAATTTAAGGCTATATCATTATATTTACAAAGGACTTTATGTACTCTAAAGTTGCTATAAAGTTTTAAATCAAAATCCACTTACCTTTAAGCAGGTATACATACCATGTTTCTTTCTCTGTACTTTTTTAAATCTTCAAACAAAATATTTCATTTTGATCATGTTGGATACTACCTCATCAAGTCAGCACCACAGTATCCCAATTGGTTTCATCTTTGTTACATTTAGAGGAAGTATATGACAGTGTTTAATTTTGAAAGCCACAAATGCCTATCTTAAAAGTGTTAAAATATTATAAGAAAAAAACACATAAAGTAATACAAAACCATAACCATGATTTCCCAAAGCTTCAGGACAGTGCTACTGTACCTCAGTTCAAAACTTGATTCATTCCACAATGCTGGAAGTGATGCCCACGTTTGTGTTCATGCGAAAAAGATGGCTGCCACCCTGCTCTTCATGTGTGTCATTTGCAAATGAAAACAACCTTTGCCAGAGGCTTCTCTCTGCAAACAAAACTGTTCTGGAAAGGACTATCACTGTACAGTATGTCCAACTTCTTCCATGTAGGAAGAGACAAAATTAAGAGTAAAAATGGTTTTTATTTTACTTGTTTTTGTTGTTGCTTTCATTCTGTCATTATTTTTAACCCAAACCTCTTATAATATTTATTTGAAATTTAGTTATAAAATAAAAGTTAACTTCTTTTTTTCATGTTTATGTATATGTATTTATTTTTTATTTTAAAAATAAAAGGAGGAAAACACGAACAGACAGACAACATTTTACAAAATAGCAAAAGAGCAGTGCGGGCAATACAGAGTTACAAACAAAGTGGTAGGAAATTAACAATGCTTGTTGTATTTCATATTGGTATCTTCAGAGTGGTTTCTCATGAAAGCAGAGACATGCAATATTGATCAATCAAGGACTCATTGACAGTTTCTTTCAGCAAAGACATAGAAAGTTGAACAACTATGTTAACTATCCTGTATAGGTATACATACAAACTTAATTTCTCCTTCTTTCCCTTCTTTTCCCACATCCCAGTTGCCCTTTACCTTTGAGTACTTTCCTATCATTTCACAATGTCTCTCATACCTCCTAGTTTAAATTAACTCTTTCAGATTTTACACTAGTGAAACAATGCTGTGCTTGCACATGCAGGTCTGATTTATTTCACTTATGAGTATGGTCTCTAGTTGTGACCATTTACCTATAAAGGCCTCGAGTTTATCTTTCTTTATAGCTGAGCAATATTCCATTACATAAAAGTATAAAAGTTAACTTCTGCTCCTTTATATTTAACTTCCTAATGCCTGACTTTCATTGCCATCAACATACTGTAAGTAATACATTAAACACTTTTCACTCATTTTTTAAACAGTCAAATCACTTCCTAAGTGACTAAGAACTGCCTAACTTTATTAGAAAACTTGTTTTTTTTGTTTTTTTTTTAAAAAGACACTTTAAAGATTGTACGTGAGAGCCACAGATCTGGCAGATCCCATTTGGCTTTTTAGATGAAATGCTAGAAATATAGACATTTTAATAAAAGCTAGTTTTTCAAATGAAATATTTTAAAGCCATCAGGAAAGATGTATTGATTTAAAAATGTATATCAGGTTTCACTTGAACTGGACTTACCCCTTGCAACTGTGCCATAAATTACAAGGAAACATAGACAAGTTATAAGGGCACTTCTGATGTGGCTAATGGAATGATTAAGACACAGTGAAAGAGTTAGATGGTGCCTGATGTGACAGTCTCACACCAGTGCTTCAAACCAAAGCCCCAGTCAGTTAAATCCTCCTCTGGTTAAATAATCCTAAATCACACTCCACGGTGAAATAACACTAATATATTTTAATAATATTAGTATATATGAGCAGTTATTATTAAAAGTGGTTTGTGTACTCAACCCTAAATACATTATTTTATACTGGCTCTGTAAGCCTGGTTCCCTATGTGGAATTAGCTAAAGTGTGAAAATTGCCTTCTGCTCAGTGGCTCTTTGCTACTTCCCAGGAAACCTCCATGTCTGATAATGACTGGTTCTTACTTCTGATTTAATATAGAGCTTGGTAATATACTTTCAAATTTAGATCTGGCTAATATATTATTTAAGTTTTTGTTTTGTTTCGCTTTACCTGTTCATTTGTTCACTCACTTTTCATTACACTTAATGAGCATAATGAGCTCCCATCATTAACTTGTGATGGAGAAATTTGCTTACTCTCTAGGAATATGGTTCTGATCCACAAGAATATTCTTGTTTAAAATCTGAAAACCAGATTTCTTAAATATGAACAATAGTAAGAATCATTCATTGTAAGCCTAAAGCTGTTCTAAACTAAAATATTTATGATAAAATCAAGGCTGATACAGAAAAAATTGACAAGTGCTTTTATCAGAATCATAAGGACTGAAGGCTGTAAGTACCAGGTCAGCTACTTAATAGCACTACATGATAACTACAACTTTCTAAAGTTTTATTCACTTCTATTTTATGATCTCCAAAGTAAAAATGTGAATGGCAGAGGTGAAGAAAGTTGATTAGGCCATATAAACTCCTACCCTCATTAAAATAGGAATGTAATCATTGTCTGAGAAATACCATTCCTGACAAAGTGATATTTGAGACACTTTACCTCAGGATATAATATTTTGTATCTACTTGGTAAGTGTTGCTCAGTACTGTTACTCAGTACTAGCAGGAGTAATTGTAGTACTCAGCAATATTTTTCATGTAGTATTCCTATTATATAATGAATGCTGCATGAATGAATACATGGATCAATAGGCAAATAGATTAGAAAATAAATTCTTTTGTGGAAAAGCACAATATATATGATAATAGAGAGGACAAATTTATATAAATTGTCTTTTCAAAGAATTTAGGTCCTCTATCTGAAAGCACCTTAGAAAAATACTTGGTTCAAATCCCACTTATATAAACAAGACCATTGACCACAAGGAGAACTTATATTCTATCAAAAGTCCCATACCTTATGGCAGACTAAAACTCCTTTAGATTAAATTGTGTGACAAGCCAAACAGTCATATGCCTGTCAAAATATATAATGCATTTCTCTTATAATGATTGAAGAATTTCATAGCATATACGGTTGCACTTATAAGAGCCTTCTTAAACTCCTATAAATCTATAATGGTCATGAAAGAAACATTAAATTATACCTCCTACCATGCTGGCCTTGCACATTTGTCAAATTTACTTCAAAATTAGCAGTACTATTATTTATTAAACTTCATACAAGTTGAGAAAAAATACAAATGGATATACAGAAATAGTTTTATTTGTATGTATGCATTGTCACTATCCTCAATTCACATTCCTATTTCTTTTAGTGATTTCATGAATATCTTTTAAACCAATTGTCATGAGGACTTTTGCAGTATTTCCTTTTAAGCTTGTTATTATTACCTTGTCAATCAACGGCAAAGTCTTACTATCACCTGGAACACAGTTTGCTATTGGGATTTACTTTATTACTGACTTTATGTTCTTATAAAAAGATATTTGCTAGAAAGTAATGTTCTTTGATGGCTCCATCCGGGAAGGAACGATTCCCTTTTGTTTTCTTTCTGCTTTCTAGTTCTTTTTAAGAGGATCACATTATGATTCAATTTATCTCCTCCAATCCCTTGATTCATTAACTTTCTAATCCACTCATTCTATAAATTAGGATTGAATTATTTCTCTGTATTTAAGGCACTGTTTATCCAACTACTGAGGAAAAGTCACTAGTTCTTGTGAAATCTGTGGTATCATGGAGCCCAAGAACAAACTAGTCGTTTATGAGAATCAATAAATATCACTGTATCTGTCAATGCACTTTTTTTATTGGAAACCCCTGGCTATGCCAAAATGTTATGAGGTAGCTCCTTCTAAATGTGTCTCATCAATTAACTTTTACCAGGCTCTAAGTTGCTCATCTTTCCTTGTGGAGTTAGATTCCAGATTCTTCTCATCTCAAAAACAGAACTGAGTGAAACAAGCAAAAGGCAGTGGCAATATCTATTTGAAAAGTAAAAGTGAAGTGTGAAGGAGAACCTGGCTCTATACAGCAAGTTTGGACCAAGTACCCTGGAGAAAGGACAGTGGGGTGTCATGAAGAAAGCCATGATAGCAAACTGCCTCTGGCATCAGTGACTTTTTATGCAGCCAAATCTTGAGGAAACTCTTGAGAGTGCTGAGGCAGTGCTGAGATTTCATGCCTCAGGCTGATGTCAGGTCCAGACTGTCCTATTGAAAACCTGCTGAAGTTAAAGAATAAAATGACATGCAGGGCTTTGGGAACTGTTCTGCATGTGTCCTGGATCTTATAGTTAAACAGGTCATGTCTACTTCCCCAGCCAGTTTTACCATGTCCTAATCTCCTGAGTCATTTTAGTACATGAAAAGTTATATTTCATCGAAAAGATACCTTGCCAGTCTAGGGGAAGCAGAGAACAGTTTCTGAAGAAAATAGCTCTGAAGCTTGTATTTGGATAAGAAATGAAAAATCTAAAAATCTCTTATTGGAGATAATGAGCATGGAGTAAAGTTCTGAAGGAGAAAAAAATGGAGACCTTAGTGAATTTAAAGGTGATGAAATTAAGACACGAGACTGGGAAAGCCAAAAGGCTAGACATAAGTAGAGATTAAATTTAAAAAGACTGTAAACCCTGATACATTTTCAGTTTGCATGTGAAGCAAATGAGAAGTCTTATAAAAGAATATTCCTCAATCAATCAGTACATGTGTACTAAATAATAACTAAAAATAATCATACTGTAGAGATCACAGAAGCCAGAACATTAAAAGGCAGAAGCATAAATTTGCTTTTGTCATAATATCTTCTGCAACTCAGTATATAATATTTATTTTGATTTTTCTTTTTCTATGGGATCTTCGCATATTATAATTATTTGACTCTAAATCTATCCCATAACCCTTTTACCAAGTTTAGTATTTGATTGAAAGTTAACTTTACATTTGTATTGACATTTATTTTTCTATATGCTGGCTTCAACATATGGTTTTAACACTAAATTGTAATATTTCAGGATCTGGATAGGTCATTCACGCAAATTCTATGCAATAATTCCCTCTATGGTGTTAGTGAAGTTTATAACAGGCATCTTAAACTAATGCATAGATGTTCAAATACAAAAATAAATCATAAATCTAAAAGCTAATGTACATATGCTCAAGTACCTGTAAGAAATAAAAAATGTAATCAGTAGAGTTTACTGATTAAAATATCACATGACTTTATCTCTCATTACAATAGTTCTGTTATGCCTTAGATGTAATATAATATTTACATCCATTCATAGTTCTTTTAAGTGATAAAATAGAACTTACTACTTCATTGAAGGTGAAATTATTAATAACACTTAAATTAATTAATTAGAAGTTGATGCCTCCAAAATGGAATAAATACAAAACACATCTCAAGTGATGAAATTATTTGTAATTACTCAATTTGAATCTCACATTCTGCCGCAAGAAACTTTCTAACTCTTTAAAAATATTCTGATTATAAAATGCCATCATGTATGGTGAAGCTCTGCATCTTTTCCAATTTTTTTTAATTACTTGTTGCTGTCTTTGATTGCTCAATATTACGTTCTTATATCTGGAGGACTGAGCAACATCGTTGAAGATAACAGTATGTAATGTAGTAACTATTGTTAATTCTTATCATTTTGTTTTGAAGTCATGCATAGTTTTTGTTGATTTTGTTTTGTTTTGTTTTGTCTTCATTTTTGTAGCTTTGTTAAATTTTTTTTTTTTTTTTTTTTTTGGTTTTTCTCTGGTACCGGGAACCGAAATCACGACCTTGCGCTTGCCAGGCATGCGCTTTGCCACTGAGCTAAATCCCCAGCCCAATTTTTCTTTTCTTCAAAATAAAAAAATAAATTGTATCTGTGTTCATATTCTGAAATAAAGACAGTTAAGAAATAAAAGAAAAATCATCTGTGACTTTTCCAGTAAAAATTTTTACAGTGTTACTTTTAAAAGATCTAACATGAATATTTCCCTTCCCTATATAATATGATCATAGGAATTGCACAATGCAAAATGTGTTTTAAGTATCTTCTATAGCATGAAAGTTTTGGGGAAGATATGGAATATCTACCGCTCTACTTTCACGAATGCCTGTCTTCTAGTGACCCTGTGCTCAACATATGCAACCATGAATACCTCTTTCTTGCTGCCTTATATAACCAAACCTGGACATCTCTGACTTATGATTCCCCACCTACTGCTCATTTGCTTTATTTTTGCTAGTTTCATTTATGACTTTTTTCCTTTGAAATTATCCATGAAGCTACATGGGTTTCCACAATATTTTTAATGATTACATTATATCACATAGTATACTTTAGCATTTTATTTAGCTATATTTATAACTAAAACTTCACTGAATTTCTTCCACTTCATGGAGGCATAACTTTATATTAACAGTCAGGACAATCTTTATATTACCTGGAACAAGGAGACATTCATAATATAATCACCATGTGTATGTTTTATTTTTTTTTTTTGGTTTTTCTCCGGTACCGGGAACCGAACTCACGACCTTGCGCTTGCCAGGCAGGCGCTTTGCCGCTGAGCTAAATCCCCAGCCCCGTGTATGTTTTAATTCATAGCCTTGATGATGGAATTGGCCACCACATTTCGTAGTGGCTACCACTATTTGAGGAAAAGTCAAGTCTTTTCCCTAATTGCCAGTGCAAAATGAAACACAGTACGCACAATACCTATTGAACCACATTCTTTTAATATAAAGTTCATGTTCAACAAAATCTTAAAGGTAACATCACATCATTTTCTCCCACTTGTAAACAGTGAGATTCATAGAACTGCATGACTTTCTTGCTGTCTGAAAGCAATATAAGACAATTAATTTTAGAAATTTATATTTCCATTGGGCAAAGCATAATGAAAAGATTGTATAAGGAAACATTATTTTTGTTGGGCCAAAATTATAACCAGAAAGAGATTTAAAATAATTTAAAAGCTTGTAAACTATAGACTAGTTCAAAGCTAGGTGATGTTTTCACAATAGAGAAAGCTATGCTTCCAAGATTTTATAAATAAATAAATTGGTAAATACACAAAAAAACTCATATATCCCTGTTATAGCTTAAAACATTTTGTAAATGAAACTCTGACATGACCTGCAATATTAGTTTAAAGTAAAGGAAAAGCTTAACTCTTCTGTTCTTTAAAAATTTTAGAAGCTTATGCAACAGGAGCCCAGATATATGAATTCATCACTTACTACATCCTTACTAACATACACATTTTAAACAATAGGTATTTTTAACTTCAAATTTATATTATAAGATCAGCTCCTTCTCAGAAAAAATATCTATTAAAATGTTTATGGTCTTCTCAAACTGCAACTTTAGCGACTGACAAGATTTTGGAATTTAAAGGATTTTATAGAAGCTGTTAAATAAGTGACTTTCAAGCGTTATGGTATTGGCCAGCTTTCCTTTTGCTGGAACAAAGTGCCTAACATCTACAATTTAAAGAAGAAAATTGTTTATTTGGCTTTCAATTTCAGAGGTATTCATCCATGGTAAATTGATTCATTGCGATGGGCTTGAGTTGAGCAGAGCATCATGGGAGAAACGGACGGTGTAACCACTGGTCACTTCATTGTATTGAGGAAGCAGACAGGAGGGGAACATTGTCAGAGAGGAAGACACCAGGAACCAGTTACAGGCCCAAGCTTACAAACCCATCAGCCACTTCTAACAACTAGCATCATCCTTTTGATTGACCACTCAGGTATGAACTAAATTGTTTATCAGTAAACTGTGTTAGTTAGGTAACCCTTTTTTGGTAGATTTACAGCCATGCAACCCACTTTAAAATGAAATTGCGTAGTGGAACTCATAATGTCCAGCCACTTGGATTAGCACAATTAGACAGTGAGTACGGCTCTGTGTGGGTGTCATTCGCATTTTATTTTGTGCACATGTATATTCTGTGTCTATTTTAAGTTTTAAGAAAAATTATTAATGAAGGAAAGCTTTCTTAGAACCAGATCACACAAAGGATGTGTTTGCCTGGAGAACATATAAAGACAACATTGTTTTCAATTAATGAGTTAAATTTACATTTCTCTGCAAGACAAATAGACAAAAATCCAAATATCACAATATACAAGATAATGGGATCCAAATAATAACAATGATTTATATTCACATGCATTGTTTTAGTTTCAAAAATGCCTTCACACCTTACCCTCCTAAAGTTCTGCATAGTAGCTAAGGCGACACTTCTCATGTTCACCTGATACACTGTAATGGGTCTATAGTGTCATATAATCAAACATTTTCCTACCGACTAGTACAGAGGAAATTATATACCTAGAGTTAGAACTGTCTTACTAATCTTTTCATCACTAAAATGCAACATGAGATAATTAACTTACAAAAAGAAAGAAAAGCTTGAATTTGGCTAAAAATTTGTGAGATTCTAGTCTAAGATCCATTGGAACTATTTTTTGGGGCTCTGGAAGTCACACTAGGTGGTAATGATGGGAAGTATACATATTATAGCAAATAACTCACCTCATGGCAAGCTATTGAAAGAGAAAGATGGTCACACTCTCCTTCAAGGGTGTGTTCCCAGTTTTGAAAGCACATCCTAAAGGTTGCTCTAACAGTTCTGCCACCGCCAGTAGTGTTAGCTCAGGAACCAAAACTTTAACAT
Organism: Chinchilla lanigera; assembly: GCF_000276665.1. Classification (NCBI taxonomy): domain Eukaryota; kingdom Metazoa; phylum Chordata; class Mammalia; order Rodentia; family Chinchillidae; genus Chinchilla; species Chinchilla lanigera. The sequence goes on along the minus strand of NW_004955433.1, from coordinate 20,331,946 downwards.
ATAGGTCATTAGGGGATATTTAAGCACCAAAGTAGGTAAATCCAAACAATTCAATTAACAGACCAAGCCCTTTTACATTAAGCTGCCCCTATCTGGGAAACAATGTTCTATTTTTCATAGCACTGCTCAAAAAAATTGATTTTGTGTCACTAAATTTCCCAAATGTATGTGCCAAAAGTATTTTAAAGAAATAAACATAGGTACATGATCTTCCTACATATTATAATTGTTGAATAAAATTTTCACAACTAAATTTCTCATATCCATTACAAATTTCAATATAATTTTGAATTCTTCGCTGCTTATCTAGTGTAGCAGGAAGGAAAGAGTAATATAAAATGCATAATATGTTCCTAGGTCAAATCTGGTCTCAAGACAAGAGACTGACTCAGCACCACTAACACTTCCCAAATGTAATCTTATGAATTTAAACCCCCATGAATGTGAGAGACCATGCTAAAAATGAAGTTAACTGTTAGATATATAAATTATAAAGCTTATTCTAGGATTTGATTCATTCTGTAAAAGATTGAAATTAATAATAATAAAAATTTTATGCAACAAATTCATAGGACTTATTTTGGCCACTCATATGCTAAATGCCATGACATGGAAATATTTTTCACCTCTATGATAAATTCTATTGCTTAATTTGTGTTTTTGCTTTACTCTTTATTGTAGACTTATTGTTTGTGTTAAGCACAATTTGCCTTATATTGTTATTTAATTTTTTGATTCTTCATTTTTTCTATGTATGGCATAAATCTCACTTATTTGATAAAAGAAATTACAAGAGGCAAATATGCAACTACACTGATAATAAAAATTTAAAGCTACAGAACTACATTGTGTTACAGTAGAAAAGAGTAAATTGAAAATACCACCCAATATTGGTTATATTGCAGACCACTATATAATCCATGGCCCACTGCATATAAACTGTTGCATTCTTTTGTAAAATAATATTGTAGTTTGCAAGTGTTACAATATTGTAACTATCAATCAAGTTATCCTACTCTTTTAATTTAACTTTAATATGCATTTTAACAAAAGCAGAAACTACATTAATAAAGTATTAATTTGGCAATATGAATCATTTAAAAGAATGAAAATAATTTAAATTTATTCATAAAGAGAGACTTTATAAATAATATATGTCAAATAACTGGAGTATATTTCAGTCAGTAGAGAAAGCAGCCAGTGAATTGTAGAGACTGATGAGTGGACTGGTTTATATCAAAGAAACTAGAGCTGTGCAGAAGTTGATGTGGTAAAAACAATTTTATGCAGGAGTATGATAAAAAGGAAGAGCAATCCTTGTATAGAACTAGGGTCCATCCCAAATAAAGCCAGAACAAGTGGGACTATATTGCCAAAGAGCAAGGATGCTTGTGGATAGGAGATTGCTAAAAGGATGTTATGGTTCATGTCTAGATGTCTCGCCAAGATCTCATATCCTCATAGGTGTGGCTCTGAGAGATGACTGGGTCATGGGTGTGTGGTACAAGATCATGAGGATGTGATACTAGATTAGTTCACTGATTGGTTCAGCATAGTTCTGGGTGTAGATGAGAGGTTTCCTGAACACAGAAAACGCACTCTGTGTGGGTGGCACCAACAAATGAAAGGGCTTGTAGCCCAGGTGGAATAAAATGGGAAGAAAAAAGAAGGTTTCCTGTGTCCTGCCACACTTCCATGGACGGTTCCTCCTGTGGCATGCTGCCTGCCATGCTGCCTTACCTCGAAGCCAGCTGACTATGGACTGAAACCTCTACAACTGTGAGCTAAATAAACTTTTCCTTCTTAAACTTGTATCAGGCACTTTGTTCCATCAATATGAAAGTAATTAAGACCAACAAGATAATAAAAGTCAAAGATTTCTGGTCTAACCAACCTGACAGGATCCCTGTCAAGGGCCACCAAGGTGAACAGATAGCAAAGGTGGGGCGCAGGGAATTTTATTTAGATATGAGTTTGAGCAGGTAGCAAGAGAAGTGGGGGATACTAATTAAATGGACATAGCATTATTTGATAAAACTGAATTTTACAATGAATGTATAGTTAGACCTAGGAGAAGTCTAACTTTTAGGTCAAGGAAAAACTCTTTTACCATTTATTTTCCTAGTAAAGAGAAGAACAGACATTTTTCCTCTGAACAATATATGTCTAATTTTTGTTCAATGATTTTTTTGTTCATTTAGCACCAACTAAACCATTTGTTGATATTTGCTTCCTAATTGCTGTTCTGAACAACGGTTACAAAATTTAATGACAAGGGTAATTATGAAGATGCAAGGGAAAGCCAAGATTACAGTCTGGATAAGTCTGATTGCCCAATTTTATATACCTTCTTTGGGAAGCCAGACGAAGTCCCAGAACTTACAGTCTTTTCTTGGTGACTTTTGCACCATGGCATGGATACAGTGCTTCTATTTTTTACCTTTAAGGTATTCCCTTTATGGTGAACACATGGAAAATTTGTGAGGGAGAATATTAGCTAATCATTTCCAAGTAGTATACAAATGTCCCTTTCTTTACTCAAGGTTAAGTGGCAGGAAATGTGGTTTTGGAGCTGAGAATTTTCAGTTTCTTGTAATTGATGGAATACCAATTTGAGAACAGTAGTGATACGGTCCAGGACTCTTATTTGATTTAATGGTGAGTAGATGACTCTGTTATTGGGTCAAAAACTTCAGCCATTGAAAAACCAATTCCTAGGGTGGTAGGAGAAAGATGGCAAAAGCTTCCCAAATGGTGAGATCATGCATGTGCCTTCAGCTATTTCTGAAGGTGTTTTTCATTGTCTTTTTCTCCTCTAAATCACCTTCTTAGGACCAGAGGTCACTTCCAAAATGACTTGTGCAGGGGCTGGGGATTTAGCTCAGTGGCAAAAGCACCTGCCTGGCAAGTGTTAGTTAGAAATGTTAAAGTAACTATGCATTTAACTTTATGTTAAAATAGTAACTGAATATACTATGGTAACAGTTCTACATTTTTTTCACCGTCAAAGAATTGTAAGACATTAAGAACATGAGGCTGAAACACTAGATTGATACTGGATTGGGGTGAGATATACCAGCATACTTTGCATTTATTTCAATTGAGAAATGAAACATAAATTTTGATTAGTGTGTACATAGAATTTTGTGTCCATATATATATTTTCCCCTGACTTCATCGTCTTGGAGGGCTTACAGGCAGACACTCCAGTAGCAATGAGCTTACTCTGCAGCCAGATCAGGGCTTCTGAATAACATTTTCAATGAAAAGGGAAAAAAAAAAAAAAAAAAAAAAAAAAAAAAAAAAAAAAAAAAAAAAAAGAAAAAAAATGACGTGATTCTCTGGTCATCTGTGTTGTTTCTTTAATGAAGAATTGCATGATTTCCTTGGAAAGGGTTTAAGAAAGGATGAAAACTGGAGGTATTCAAACAATATGAAGGACTTGCCACAGACAAAATGGAACTAATTATCTGAAGGCTACGTCCGACCAAAGAATACAAATTTTTAGGGAAGAGACCTTCCAGGGATCCCAGAGCTGTTCTTGGGTGGTTAAGCTGGGTCTGAGAAATTAGGCTAGGAGGAGGAATATAAATGCTACCATTCATTTGGAGAATATCTGGAAAACTTTGTTTCAGCTTTTAATTTTGGGTTAGATTTAGTGGCAGATAAGTGTAATGACAAATGTTTATTTTCAATAAGAGGGCTGTGACAAAATTACTGTAGAATTCTCTCTGTTGCTTTCGCTGTCTTCTGCCGCCATGAGCTATTTTCCCTCTGTTGCGTGCCACCCTGTCTTAGAGCCAGCTGCTTATGGACTGAAACTTTCACAAACTGTGAGCTAAATAAATCTTTCCCCTTTTAAAAAATACCATAGAAATAAATACATTCCATGCAGTGGTAGATCAAATTGGTATGGGTTTTTGTCACTGTGTAATTCATTTATTTAAAATGGTAAGAGGCAAGAAAGGAAGAATTATTTTGAAATAAATATTTTGGTTGATTATAAGATTGGGGAAATATCATACTTGCCCATGAGAAAAGGAGCATAGTACCAGTTGTATATCTGTGTGTGAAATACTGACTCATTTGGCTCAAACTGGCCAGTTTCTGTTAGTTAAATAGTTTTGCTGAGAGGTGAGAAAATAGTCTTGCTGAGAGGGACAGAGAATTGGAGTAAGTACTTCTAACTCTCATGAAAAATAAAATGAAGATGAATGCCAAGCTTGGGTGAGAAAACATCATGTCATAGTTGGAACTGTTAATCGTGACATATCAACTCATTTGGATTGGAAGATGTCTAGAAAATTAATAGTGCACACTCCTGGGAGTATTGGGAAGCCCATAGAGGTGTGGTTTTGGTTATCATACATAGTTGATTGCTCCTTCCTCTGGTGCTGCTCCTCTGCTGCGCTCCTGGTTGCCATGAAATCAGCAGCTTGTTTTGCAGTCTTCTTCTACTCTTGCCATGGAGCCAGTCAACCATGGACTGAGACCCCCCAAACTGAGAGCTAAATTATACCTCCCTCCTTTCTGTTGTGATTTTCAGGGTAGTGTGTCCAGCAACGAAAAAGTGAACTAATACAGTAGTAAAGAAAGGACTTTATTCTGTGAAGATCTGGAAGGTCTCTATGCAAACCTTAAAGATAAAGAAGAACATAAAGAAAGGGAATGAGAGGAGGTCTTGTTCCATGGTTTGGGGCAGAAACCAACTACTTCATGTTGTCACCTCCTTGTTCTGAAGTTCTGCTTGTAACTGTGTCTGGGTGTCAACTGCTTTGAGAAGGTTTTTGATAAGAGCCGAGTTTGAATTCTCTGGTTGAAATAGTTTACCACGTTGAGTACCTTTTTTATATTTATTTAGTTGCTAGACATGAACACAAGTTTAAATAAAGTATAATTTGATAAAAATGCTATAAAGGAGTCCAATACTATCATGTCCCTTCCATCAGAGCTCGAGATGTATTTTCTGACTCTAGTGTTTCCAGAACACTAGATTTCCTACTTGGTGATGAGTTCATTGTTTGTCAGAAAGTTCTAAATGGAAGGAAGCCTTAATTTAGGTCCTGCATGTGTTAGGTAATGGTAGTACTTAGAAAAAAGCAAATTAAGTAAAATCATATACATTAATCAACATCCAAGCTGTGGCACTTCTTTAGATGCCATGCTGATCCTATGTGACTTTCTTTCTGATATCTAATTCATCTAATTCTAT
>NW_004955433.1:20308024-20326634 GCF_000276665.1 Chinchilla lanigera | reverse complement strand
TATATATATATATGGAGAGAGAGAGAGAGAGCACTCTATCATCTATCTAGCTATCATCTCAGTATTGTCTATTTGTCTAGACCACAGAGTGTCCAGACATTTGATCAAACATTATTTCAAGAATGTCTCCTAAGGTGCCTTTTAATAAGTTTAACTGGCAGACTGAGCACAACAGATCACCCTCCCTAAAGTAGGTGGTCCTTATTCAATCAAAGGCCTAATCTAACAAAGGAGCAATTCTTCCCATACAAAAGAAAGAACTCCTCCTGCCTAATTGCCTCATTAGGACAGTGGTGTTTCACTAACTTCAGACACCAGTTGAATCGTGGGTTTTTCCTGGGTGTTAAGCCTGGCAACTTTCAGAATAGGACTGGAAGCAGTGACCTGTTTGGCTCTCGTGCTTTTAGACTTGGCCAAGAGTTACATCATTAGCTCTTCTAGATCTTGCCCTTTCTGTCTACAGAAATTGTGACATTGCAACCTCCAGAATTACATTAGCCAATTCTTCACAGTAAAAAATTTCCTTCATGTTTATATTCATTCTCTTCATTCTGTTTTGCAGGAGACCCCAGATGACTATGACTGCATGTCAGTAAATTTTTTGGATAGTCCCTATTTGCTTGAATTCAAAAGCTATAAATTTTATGTTTATAAAGTTTATGCCTGGGCATGTGGATATTGTTTTGTTATTTTTGACAGATATAAAATACATGTAGTTATAGAATACCATGTGGTATTTCAGCATATATTTTTGTAATGTTCATATCAGGGACAAGTGGGCAATTTAACTGCCTGCCATTTTTTGAGACAGAAACATTCTACATCCCTTCTTCTTTTCCTGTATTGTTTTTGATTTATAAAACTCTACCTGAAATAGGGTACCAGAGCTTATTTTTCCTCTCCAACTATAACTTATTACCCATTAATTAACCTTTCATCATCCCTTACTCTCTTTCCCACTACAGACTTTATTGACTATAAATAGTTTTCTGAGTCCTTGAAGATTTCGCTACCAGTTTTTAAAAATTCAATATCTCTTTCAAAATGTAGATGTGAATCAAGTTAAATTGTACCTGCACTGAGTTCAGGGAAGAGGCACAAAAAATGTTATTTGTGAACCTGGTACGAAAGAGTGAAAGTAGAAAATTTCTTCCCTCAATATTATTTTCTAACGTCCTTGTTTAAAAGAATCTTAATTTAGATTCTTTTCAGTTTTATTAATATACTATCATACAGCATGTAGTCTCATGTGACTTCCTTTATTATTTTATATTACAAAACAAAATTTGCCATGTTATTCTCTGTAGCTTGATTAATTATTTTGAGGGGAGTAGATAATGTTCCACTGAGTGAGTATATTATGAATGACCATTTGTGAGTCTCCCTTTCCAGCTCCTATTAGGAATAAAATTGTTAGTATTCTCCCGTAGATTTTGATACACATGTGCCAAAATATATCTGAGGTGTAAACTTCAGAATTTCTAGCTGTGTCAATCATGTTAATGAGAAAAGTCATGAAACAATATGAACTATTTATTAAAGTGATTTGCCATGTTGTAGTCTTCTTCAGTGTAATTGTCAAGACTCAGTGTCATCCCACGTTCAGTTTATGAAATTGATTGAAACTTTCTTATTAAAAAATAAGGTTGTTCTTCCATGCTGTGTTCCTCGACCTTGCCTGCCAAATACCCAAAAATGTCTTTCATCACTTTTAACATAAAAAGTTATTTTTAGTTGGATTTTCTCTTTCTATATCTTAGTCACTGAATATCCATTTTACGTGATACAATTATTCTCAGTGGATGATTTCAGTTTTATATATTATGGTATATTATGTAAAATCAGTTTCTTAATTTGAGTGTAGTGTTTTACAATTTCTGTTTTATGTTAGTATTTTAGGTGAGTTATTTAGGTAATCCTTTGAATTTCTTGGAGAAATATAGATAATCTGCAGTATATTTTCCTGAAAGTTTTAACTGTGTGGTTTATGTATTTAAACTCAGATTTTATTTTTCTTTGGTGAAATTCTGCAGTGTTTGGATGATTTGTGACATGGAAATATAGTTTAATATTAAACTATGTGTGATCTTTGTCGCTATACTCTTTATTAGTGATTTTGCCTTTCTGAAAAAATTGCCATGTATATCTAATTCTTAAATTTATATATATATATATACACATATATATACTGAGCCACATTCCCATATTTATTTTCTTGCCACTATCAAATCATCTATACCTGTATCAATATAAGGGAATAGTATGCACTTCCCTTAGAGATTATGGTATTTTTGTACAAAATTCTGAATCACTTCAATTCCTCAAGATTCTCTTGAGTTTCATTTAACTTACAGATAAATTTTACCACCCTTGTCATTGGTGTGATACTTAACCTTTATATACAAATATGTGTATTTCTCTACTTAAGGAATATCCAGATATTTATTCTGGCATTGACATTTCCTACTACTATGGCTGGCATCTAATATTTGTGTTTAAATATTGACAAAAGTATAAATGTCAAATATTAGTGGATGTCAGGACTGATGCTACCTTAAGGGAGAAAAAATTTGAACCATTAACTGATTCAGATTTTCTTTACCACATCATCAAATGATTGTTTAGGGCCTACCTGGCATTCTAATTAAAAAAGTGGGTGCTGCCTACTGAGGAGAATTCTGAAGAACAAATTTTAGATAGATAGATAGATAGATAGATAGATAGATAGATAGATAGAGATAGATAGATAGATATCTTGCTCACAAATTTCTAACAGCTGACATAACATTTCAGCTAATTCATTTAGACTTTCAGTTCACTTGCTCAATTTTACTTGTAGCTGTCCTTTCCCATAACTTTTTACCACAGATTTGTGCTTTCTTTGTCTGTGTCACTGTTTGCTCTCTCATTTGAGATGGAAATCATCCCTCATCAAAGGTGTCAGTTGGAGGTGAGGTATCCAGCTTCCTATGTGTCTTCTTCCCCATAAGTCACTAATGGCACTCTGAGACAGCCTTCACAATATTTCTACATTTCATCTTCCATGTTTTGTGATGCATAGAACCATGTTATACCTATCACAGTCTTCATGATTACACATTTATGTGAATCTGTATTAAATGTTCTCCGCCATTTATTAATATTTCATCAATTTCATTCCTACATTATTTTGTATTTTAACTCTGCTACAATTTCTACTATGCATTTCCTTTTTCTTCAGCAATAAGATTCTTTTTAGTTTCTTCACATAAGTTTGCCGGTACTAATTCACCTGGGCCACAGACGACTCTTTCAAGGTTTTTGGTGATTTTAGTTAGTCAAATGAGTTAAATTGGAGGCTGCTTTTTGAATCCCAGACAAGAAGATGAAGAAAACACTTATAGCTTTTAAGTAAATTCAGGAAATATAGACCCTGCAATCCCAAGAAGCCCATTCTTATCATTCCATTTTTTCACTCATTTAAGAATTTTTCATAACATGCCCTGATTAAAGGCAGGAGTGGAGCTTAAAATTTTCCATCTTCTGTCTTTACCTCAGGCTGAACAGTGAAGTTGTTCAGTATGTGTTTATCAGACACATGCCATGATCCACAGTGCTTGAAAAACAGGACTAACACATCAGTCTTTGACACTTCATTTAGTGTAGGAACTGTGAATGTGAAAAATGCAAATAGCAAATAAAAAGGCTCCATGATGTTTACTGTAGTCTCTTTAAGAGGATCCAGCACTATTTACATTTTCCATTATTAGCCCTGGATTTCGTTGTGACCTCCCGTCTGATTCAGATCCCAGCCAGCAGGCTGAGACTTTTACCTCTGTTGAATTAAGCCCTGTGAACACGTTCTCAATCTCTCTCTCTCTGGCTCTCTCTGTCTGTCTCTCTCTCTCCCTCCCTCTGTTCATTCTCATTTTATCATGCTCTCTCCTTTCTCACATCTAAATCCTGGACACTGTGCTGTAATTTACCCAATGCAGCAACTATTCTCATTCCCTTCCCTATGATTATACCAAGGACAGAAAATGCCCCTAAATTAATCCATCACACTGGCACAGATTCTAATGAGTGGGAAATGCCAAAAATGATCCATTATCACAGCAATTGGAAATTCATAACATCATAGTTCAGCTCATAAAACCAGTAAAGAAAACTTCTGAAGCATATCATGATTGTCAGATACTGAAACCAATCTCTAGTCTGGGAGCTGCCTCTGTGGGGCACTGATTTATATGTACACACAGCTATGCATATCCACATGTACAGACATTACCCCAGAGGACCTGTGTGTGCTCATCTTGGGTTTTGAAAAACGACATTATTTTCCAAGTTGTCTTAAAAGGTCACTTGACCAAAACGCAATCCCGCAGTGCCCTCAAGTGGTCTTGTAGTTTTAGAATAACTGTTTCTTACGGTGGCGGTATTCTGGATTCAAAAACTAAGATGTTTTTATGTTTGGTTTTAAAAACAGTTAAATAATATAAACAACAATAGGAGCGAAAAGCAATAATAATTTCATTTTCCCTTGTACTTAGTCTCATTTTTCAACTGTCTCCATCTAACACACTCCGCTCTTTCTTCTCTCCCCTTCTTCTCTAATATTGCTGTATTCCCTCAAACTCTCTCTGGCAGAGTGTACCAACATTCCATCCAAGGTCTATTTTGTTAGTGTTGTGCTCAAAATTGGAAGCTGTCTTTCTCTCTTTCTCTCTCATCAGTTGTATGACAGAAGCTCAAGAAAAACACAGTAAAAGTTCCTTAGATGCATAAAAATACATGGGAAGATACCTGAAATATCTATCTTGCCCGCTGATAAATTTATATGCTGTGTATAGATAAGAGGGAAGTGCAAATATCTTTCTAGCACTGGCTTCATTTGATATGGCAGCTCCATGATTGCATTAACCATTTTAAATTTTATATTATGTTATATGTGCATTGTGTGTGTGTGTGTGTGTGTGTGTGTGTGTGTGTGTGTGTGTGTGTTGTCTCCAATACTCAAACACCACTGATTTTATTAAGGACTGGTATTTTCAATCATGGTAGGTTTTAAGAGGACTTATAGGCACCTATCTACCTTTAACTGAATTTAAGGCATTATATGACTTCAGTTAAATTTGAAGTTTGAAGAGCAAGTACTCAGGGAATTATTGCCAATGAGAGAAAATATAGATGTTACTGCTGAATTGAAATGAATGGACAGCAGAAATAGAGCAGGTTTGGTTAGTAAAATTATGTAGACATATATGTATAACATATGCATCAGTTTATACGTTATGTACACATATTATCACACAATGACAAACATAAATATTAGCTGTACACTAGAATTCTGTGTGGAAAGGCCAAAAATAATGAAATGGCAGAATATTTGGACAGCTAGTTCCCACAAGTGTGAATTCGGTTGGAACTCAGGACTTGTAATAAACAGAACCAAGGGTCCAAGCAGAGCAGAGGGGTGGATGCTAATAAACCTTTATGACAAGAGTCACGAAGCTTTAGCTTGTTAAATTTAACTGATAAAAAATAGTAGGCAGATATTAAGCATTTCTTCTGTTCTTCTGCAATAAGAAGAAATTATTTTTTATACACAAAGAGGGTGGAGTGAGCCTACATGGTTACATTTTGAGCAGGGATGTGAGTATGACCACATTGTGTAATATTTCAGAGCACAAGCTGTGGCGTTAGAAAAACCAGCAGTGGAAGCCAGGCTCTGAGACCTATTGTCCTGTGTGATCACAATGTCATTGTTCTGTAATCTCCCTGAGACTTTTCTTACACAATATAAAAAAAAATGTTAATAGTTTCATTGCGATACTGTTGTAACAAATGAAGGAGAGTGTATCTGTAATGCTGTCCATATTAGATAGTCTGTATCTAACACAAAATGCCCAATGTATAATTACTGGGACAGGCTAATTTCCAGTTTTATTTTTGTGATTCTAGACCATTCCATACTGAAAATGATACATAAGTTTTATATATATCTCCACAGCTAAGCACTTCACCAGGATTTTCCAATCATAAGCATAAGTAACAGGCTGAAGTTCAGTTCAGTTAGTCTCTGTTCAGAGTAAAAGAAGTGAATAGTGGAAGAATATTTTTAAATGACATCAATTTCCACAACTCATTAATAGCTACAGAACTTACTGAGGTCACAGTGCTTTCATTTTTGAAAAAAAAAGAAAAAAAACTTTCAGTGTAGCCCTGAGATCAATCTGTTACTATGATATCGCCTATGCTAATATATACTATACATAGTAAAACATTTTAATATATTGAGTGTATAGTACCTTGTGTTACTTTAATAAAAGAAATTTGCCACACAACAAAGGCAGAAGTAACTCAAACAAGGGAGAGTGTTATGCTAAAGAAGTAGGTTTAAGGTTTTGAAAATCTGATTTGTTTCAAAAATAGTGAATTATCACTATTATAATGTGAAATATAAGGTCTTATATGTTTGTAAGGTCTTTATATATAATATAATAAAATATGATATGTATGGCATCCTCTCAATTTCATTAATGAGTGATAACTGCACAGTGCGTTATTGGGTTTTAAAGAGTTGTTTGGTCATAAATTTGTTCCATTGTGGTCTCTCACTATAATAATGTGTCACCGATATGCAGCCTCCCCTTCCAACTTCCCACTGTGGACCATAATAGATCCATGTGAGTTATGTTATCACATCATACCAGACACTAAAGTGCTGGCTTCCCTCAGATATGTGTAAATGCATCCTCTATTTCTTGTCTATGTCCCTACAGCCCCTTAAAATCTCATTCTTTATCTCTGCCTGATCTCGACTGGCCATTCAATGACTCAAATCATTGCTTTTGCTGTCTTGTCATCTGGACTTCCTTCACTTCTGTTTATCCCCCGCAGCATCCTCTTAACTGTAGTGTTCATTCTAACTCTTTTATGTTGTCTTTCAGAATCTCTTCTGAGTAATTCATTTTCCTACTTTTACTTTCTCGGAGCATGTGAGCTTTTACCCACAGTTGTTTCACTTAGAATTAAGCAAATTGCTTTGCCCATCCACTTCATTTATCCGTACATCTACCTATTCATTTGCGTCTGGTATTGAAGCATGTTTGCAGTAAGTAACCGAAAAGCTCGAGTTTTAGTTCCTTTTTTTTTTTTATTTTGAAGATAAACATACGAAAACATCTTAACAAACACACATACATTTAGAAAACAACACAAAAACAATACAAACAATATGGAATCTCAGACAAAGTCATAAGAAATTAACAATGGTGGTTGTATTACATATTGATATATTTAATTTGGATATTCTGATAAACAAATATAGACATGTAAGATTGATCATGTACTTAAACATTAACTGTTCCTTTCAATAGAATCACCAACATGGATCTTATCTTACTGAAAAGTTTTTGCACAGCTAAAAGAATCACCAGCAGTGTAAAAAGAAAACCCACAGATTGGGAAAAAATTCTAGCTGGCTGTCCCTGAACAAAGGACATCTATATAGAAAACATAAAGTATTAAAAACATCAGCTCCCCAAAGTTCAAAGACCCAATACAAAAATGGACATCTGAGATGAACACACAATTTTCAGATAAAGAAATACAAACGCTAAATAAATACATGAGAAAATGTTCAACATCATTTGTCATTCATGAAATGCAAATTAAAGTAACAGTGAGATTCCATCTCATCTCATCCCAGTAAGAATGGCTATCATTAAGAAATCAACCAATAACAAATGCTGGTGAGGCTGTGGAGAAAAAGGAACTCGTCTCCACTGCTAGTGGGAGTGTAGACTGGTGAAAACACTGTGAAAATCAGTTTGGAGATTCCACAGTAAACTAGGACTAGAGGTCCCATTCAATTCATCTATTCCCCTTCTGGATATTTTCCCAGAAGAACTGAAACCATCATATCACAGCAACATATGGGTTTTAGTTTTAATTGTTGATTTCAGAAAGATGTGATATAAGCTATCTACTCTGCTTTGAAGCTCAATGTACTTATCTGTAAGATTTAGGCCAAAGTTAATTGCACAAACTTTCCAGGACTTCAGGGAAGATAGACCAAAATGAGCTTGAAATATTTAATCTAGTACCCTCTAAACAAACAGTGAGTGTTGGTTGTTTTTATGACTATTGATAACATTATTGTAGTTTTGTATTCCAATTTCCAACTCTATATGTGTCATCCAGGCATATAGAATTCAAGTATCTACAAAACTTGAACTTCAAATATCAACAAATAATTATATGCTAACTTCCATACATTGTCATTTTACTAACTAATAATTAATTGGAATGAACCTCTCAGAGCATAAAGTCTTCATAACCATCAAATTACAACTTGGTTCCATTCAGTTTTCTCTCTTAGCAGCTATGATGTCATTTTAAAATGGTTTTGTAAACTTACTGGAGTTATTTTAGACTCCATTTTATCTTTTACACCCCATATTCAATCTATCAGAAAATATTTTCTGTTTTTCTAACAAATATATCAAAATCCTCTGCCTGAAATGTATCCCCATTATTCTGAAGCCCTACAATGCCTTATATAAGTTTACTTTGTTGTCTAATTGCCTTGCTTTGGCCATTGTTTCCCTTCATATGTCAGCCAAATATATATTGCCATGTTTGTTCTGTGTTAAGGACTTTAGTTGTCATTGTATATTATTCTAAACATATTTAAAGTATAAACCAGGGGTGCTGCTGCACATCTGTAATCCTACCACTCTGGGAGGCTGAAAGAGGACGAGCAAGTTTGAGTCCAGCCCCGGCAACTTTGTAAGACCCTGTCTCAAAATAAAAAACAAAAAAGGGTTTAGGGATAAGGATATAGTGCGGCACTCCTGAATTCAATCTCTAGTTTCACAAAAAAGTGTATGATTAGGTGTTTTAATACACAAATTCATTTGTGAAGCCATCACCACAATCAAGATGAGAAATATATCTATCACCTCCAGAAGTTTCATTCTGCCCTTTTGTAAAAACTCTTCCCCATTCATTTTCTCCTCCATAGATAACTAATGAATTGATTTCTGTCTTCATAGATTAGTTTGAGTTTTTAGAATTTCATCTAAATTAAGAAATACGGTATGTTCTTTTGTGTGTAAATAGTAGCAGGACAACATGCTATCATTTCACCGTGATTAATCGGGGGAGGGGAAAGGCTGGGTCTTGTGGGAATACACATGCAACTTATGAATTTCTAAAGTTTTTCAAAGTGGCTGTATCATGTGCCATGCCAGCGGGCATGATGAGAACTCTGACTGCTCAGTCTTCCCACTAAAACTTGCTATGATCAGTCTTCTCTGTTTTGGTCCTTTGCGCTGTATGCAGTGTTACTTCAGTGTTGTTTACGTTTAGTTCTACATAGTGATTCATGGTGTTTAGAATATTTTCATGTGCTCATTGGACATCCAAGTATATTACTTGCAAAAGGTTTTTCTCCAAGATTTGACTTAAAGATGAGTTATTCATTTTTTTCTTGTGCAGTTTTGAGAGTTTTTAAAAGTTCTGTATTGAAGTGATTTATCAGATAGAGATTTTTCAGAGATTATAATTCAGTCTTTGGCTTGACTTTTTATTCTAACATTCTCTCAAAATCACTGGGCCAATTTGCTACTTATTATTTTAAGAGTTTTGCTTTTGATAATGTTTTTGAAGACCACTGTCATAAAGACATTTTCTTCTTTTCTAAAGACAAGCTATGTAACTGCATTCCTGTTTCATTCAACTTAACTGTCTTATTTACTTCATGGATTTCATTATACTGATTTTTCACATATATTCTCAAAGTGTCAGTTAAAATTTCATATTTGAAACTAGTGATAATGTTACAATTTAAATTCAATTGTTCACTCTGTTGCTGTTAAAGGAATAAATGGATTGAAATATGCATGTATATCTGTATGTACATTTATATTTACATACAGCTAGTACCTTAATTTTCCTAAATTCATTGATTTTTATAGCCACTTTTTATAGTTTTCACCGATTTTCATAAAAGCAATCATGTGGGAGATAAACCCAGACCATTGTAACGCTTACCTTCTGATATCATACCCTTTATTTTTTTCTGGTCCTATATTACTGGCTAGAACTTCCAGATAAAAGTTGAATACAATGTTAAAATTCTTATCTTGCTGATTTTTAGATAGGATAGTTTAGGCTTTATTTTCCACTAAGTATGACAGCATCTGTAGATTTGCTTCGTAGATGACCTATATCCAGTTAAAGATACACAATTTTATGTGTAAACTGCCAAGAGTTCTGACCCTTAGAATGGATTTTGGAGTTTGCAAACTTTTGTGTATTTAGTAAAATGTTCATCTTGTTTTGCTTTTATAAACATTAATAAAAAATGGTAAAGTACATCATTCTTTTTCTAACCTCAACTTAAATTTACATTCCTAGATCAAAAACTACTTGGTCATTATGAATTTGTCTATTGTAGATTATTGAAGTCAGTTAGTTTATTTTGTTTACAGTCATTATAATCTTTGAATGAATTAAAATATAAAGTTCTCTGATAATATCTGAAACAGAGTGAGTAAAGCTGGTGCTATTTCTTCCTTACACATTGACACACATACTTTCCACTTTCCATGCTCCTTTTCCAACAAATTCATCTGATAACATTGTCTTTCCAGGTAAGCGAATGACTTCAACAGTTCTTATAGGTCTCCTGGGCCTGTCAGTGATTCATACTTTTGTGTTACGTTTGTCTAAAAAAGTTTGTATAATGTCCCTTTGTAGAAAGATATTTTCACTGATTATAGAACTCCAGAGTGTTTTTAATTTTTGCTTTTCTCTTTCTTTTCTTCTTCTCTATCTCCTCCTCTTCTCTTTCCTTGCAATACTGAAAATATATTCAGCCTCATTTTGCTTGTGTTGTTTCTGATGATAAATTAGTTCTTTGGGTGTATCTTTATCTCTACTTCCCTGCATGTAATTTTCTCTGTATGTTGTTAATAGTTTTCCTTTTTTTCTGTTTCCTGAGTATTACTGAACTTTTTGAATATGAGGTCTTACACATTCACTTATTTAAAAACAGCATGTTACATTTTTCTTCTTTTCAAAAATCTTCTGTTCTTAGTATTGTTGTTCACAATGTGAACTTCAAAATGTTTCAAGTGGTTCTGTCTTAAGTGGTATTAGTGTTCATACAGAAGAGAAAAGGGACAGAGGAGACTTATAGATGATAATTATCACCTTCATTGTGATGATAGCACCATGGGTATGTGTACATAGCTAAGCTCATCATATGTACATATTAAAGATGTGCAGATATTTATAGATTCATCAGGGATTAAAAACCAAAAAATTAATTGTTATTTCCAATAGATGATATGAAGCTACGTTTGGAAAATGATTACTCATGGCAAGATTGTCTACTTCTCAGGTCTTGATTTCTGAAAAATGAGGGCAAAGAGCAACCTACTGGGAAGAAGTAAGGTACATGATTTTGAAACAACAGATTGTAGGAAATCAGGGTGGATATTGGGCAAGTACTTTTAGTAGCACAGGAAGCTAATTCTTATGATGGACTTGTGGGACTTTCACCAAGTTTCAGGAAGGTAAAAATATTCAGGGACCTAATGTTAATCACGCTCAAGTTACACTGGACTGGCAATTGCAGAGCACTTAACATTTTGAGGCTCTGTGCTAAGTACTGAGTAAAGCACTGAGATGAGAAATTCACACTCTTCTTGCATGCTGGCTCCCAAGACGATTCTGTTCAGCATATGTTGAAAGACTAGCAGCGCAGACACATAGTGTCTCTCCCAGTGTTGCAGAAGGAATATTTTAGGCACCACCCTCACCTCTTGCATCTCCTTTTTATTGAAGGGATGTAAAGAAATAGCATAGTAACCTATTCATTTCTTTCATTAAGTTCTATCTTGTTCATAAAAAAGGAAGCATAGTGATTTTTTGAAGTGAAAATTGCTTCTCAATAATACATTCAGAATGAAGATTCAATCAGTTTGGTCTGGTTTTACCATTCATCTTCCCCTTTTCACATACTTTCTCAGACTCTAACAAAGAAAGAGGCCAGCCTTTATGACCTACTCAAGAGACCTGAACACTGTCATCACACCTGTTTCTCAGAATAGTGCAGTAGATGCAAGGTGAGAATAAAATCTCAAAAACAAACAAAAATTTAGGTTAAAAAAGTAAACAGAGAAAAATTAGACTAGATATTGTTCTGCACTCAGGGAATGTAAATGAACACACCTTAATAGGAAACTTTTGATCACAATTCTAAGTGATTTTTATTTATTAACTAAATTAATTGTCACAAATGTTCTATGAAATGGGATTTGTGTATAGCCCCATTGCCCCAATGAGCAAAGACAAGGCAGAATAATAAGGTTATATTCCCAGTGTGCTGCAGATATAACAGGAAGAATGTGGGATGTGGGTTGACGGGGTCCTAATGTAGAAAAATATGCTTAAATACTGTACATTCTGAGGAATTCAAAGTCCTCACCAGGAGGTGTTTGTGTGTTTAACTGTCATTCATTGGCTTCACTACCTCCTTTCTAGTTCTCTTTGCTTTCTAAGAAAAATGTATGAACTTATTTGTGTATGCTTGTGATACATAATTATTACATTCACCTTGGGGAATTAGTATATTTACATACTATATCTTCACAATTTTTATCTCTGCTTTCCCTTCCAGCCTCACCTTTTGTTCCATCCCCAGATTTTTCACCCATCTCCACAAAGTCTAGGCCCCATTTCCTATCATCTCTCTTGTATTTTTGCTCTTTAGTTTTTCTGCAATAATTTCTACATGTGTTTTTATTTTAAAGAGATTAGTAAATGAGAAACACACAAAGAAATAGAATGGTAGCAGCATACCAGTATCATGAACATAAACAAATCAAAGAACATTCAAAGTGATACAGAGTCTCAAGCCAAAATAATATAAATCAACAGTTGATGCTACATTACATATTGCTATCCTCAACTACATTGCTCAGATTACAAGATGTAAGAATGAAAGATCGCTCAAACCATAATGGTGAATAAATACATGAGAAAATGTTCAATGTCATTTGTCATTTGAGAAATGCAAAATAAAACAACACAGAGATGCCATATCAACCCAGAAAGAATGGCTGTCATCAAGAAATCAACCAATAACAAATTCTGGACAGGCGGTGGGGAGAAAGGAACCCTTCTCCGCTGCTCTTTAAATTATTTATATTTTGGATTTCTCATGTTAGAGAAACCATACTATATTTAAACTCTGTGTCTGATTTATTTAACTTTGTATTATGGTCTCAGTTTCAAGTGAAATACTTACTCTGGAGTGGATAATTAAATGTCATCTGTTTTATAGTTTCTGTATTAGCCTTAAACTCTTTAAAGTTGATTGAAGTTGGGCAGTGGATTATGTATTAAAAGAAGAAAAGGGAGAGACTATTGAGTTAAGGACCTGGAAATTGGCATTTTTTTTTCAAGGAATGGCCTTTTCCTATGTGGGTAGATCATGACATTTTTTTCAAGAAAATAATAAGGTTCATTCTAATGTGAGAAGTAAAATAAATATAATAAATACATCTATATGAATCACTCTTCTCTTTATGTTTGGGATAAAATCTATCCACTTATTAATCATTATTAGAATCCAGGCACTAACAGGAAGTTTGTTCTTCAGTAGTATGTACCAAGGATCAATGAGACATAGGATCTACATTCAGAGTTTTCATGAAATAACTTTGAAAGATGAGGAAGTCATTTCCCTTTTAATTACCTTGTCATTAAACAAGTCAGTACAGACTTGGATGGAAAGACACAATAAAATTTTACAATTCACACAACAGTCTTCTTGTGGGAGAGAGAACTATCCATTTTTGTTAGTTATCACCAGGTTTACATAAGAGAATTATTAACTACCTTACCTTGTGGGACATTGATGTTTACTTTTCAAATATGCATGTCTTATTTTTACATTTACTTATTTTGTTCTGTGAGAATGTTTTTTATCAGTTGAGACAAGATCTCCCTTCTAGCAGTTCTCCTTCCTTGGCTCCAACTGCTGGGATGACAGGTGTGCACTACCGTGTCTATATCCTGTGAGACACTCCACGGAAGGTGGATACCTGGGCCATGAGGAATCAGGATCCTACTGTTTCATATCAATATTGTCTGATTGTGTAAATTTCATCAGTGTATTCTTGTGTTATGATGCTATGCTCACCTCTAAATTTTCTTCTTTACATATTAAACTTACCACTTCTTATGTTACTTCTTATGACAGAAATTCTAGATTTAACTCTACTATGCTTTATTTGTTTATTAACATTTATTTCAGCACTAAATACAAACTTCTAAAAATAGAAGTAATAATTATTAATTATTATTAATTAGGAGAAGTATGAATTTAGCTTGTGTTGTTTATAAAAATCTATGTGAATATTGATTCTTATGATAATCATCTAACATAACAATATCCTTAAACGTCATGTATACATATTCTTCTGGAACATATATTTCATTTTGTGTGTGTGTGTGTGTGTGTGTGTGTGTACAAAGACATTTGCATACATTTGTGATATATTTGACAGACAAACCAAATCCCCTTGCATATTTGGCATGAACATTTACATCCATTATTTCATCAATGTCATGGCTCAATGATGTTGCTGACAAACATGACATACAAACTAGTGTTTTGAGGTCATTTTTCATGTGACAAGCAATTGAATATTTCACAGTATTGATCAGTGCTGGCCTTTCAAACAGCCTTCTACTATGGACTAGAATGCTGTGTGCATCCGTGCACTCTGCGGGTGAACAAGCTTCTCCCACTATCAAATTTTCCCTGATGCCGCAGAAAACAGGGCCATCCTCACTGGGTCAAAATGTAGTATTACCTTCTTGTTCAGCTCACATCTTGTGGATGATTACTAATTTGGATGAAATAATGCATTGCATGATTTTCAATCTGTATCTTTGTATATCTTCACTGCAAATGTTAAGTTGGCAAAAATAGCATATACAAATATGAAATCAATATTCTATGAACTTATAATTTATTATAAAATTGCTCTGCCAATTTGTGGAAATGGCTCTGTGAATCATCTCTTTTTTGTTTGTTTGTTTGTTTTCCAGTACCAGGAATCGAACTCACGACCTTGCACTTGCCAGACAGGCGCCGTACCGCTGAGCTAAATCCCCAGCCCGTGAATCATTTCAAACTATAAAAGGAAACAAAAACATTACACTAACATATTCAATGTCTCATAGGTACATATAATTTAAGCACACTAAAATATTTTCGTTATCAGTACAGAGTACTTTTAGGTGGTTTTTGACAGTGTTTTTCAACAATCTTATGCATATACACCACTAAGATAACTTGAAAAAGTCTGAAAAGATAAAATTAAACTGGGCCGAGGATATGGCTCAGCTGCGCAAGCTCCTACATGGCAAGCGCGAGGTCCCAAGTTTGATTCCTGGTACCAAAAAAATAAAAAATGAGAAAACAAGCAAAATTAAACAGTCTTTAGCTATTTTATAGAAAAAATGTCTTATACATTTTTTTAAAAAAGAATTTAAGAGATTTGCTTTTTCTTATGAAGCCTCACTGTAAAAAGTATGTACTCATGGTTTCACATACATCCTTTCATTTTTGCCCTATATGCTGAAAACATCATTGTCTCTCAGCGGTTTTCAACTCTATTAAATGGGTTATCGATGCTATTTCTTCTTCTGTCTTTTTTCCTTTTATGGCAGCATTCCATACAAAACTGTCCCCACGATGATTTTCCTTGAGTGTACGCTCCCTCTACTTAACCACCATTCTAACCATTTTAAAATGTTTCTCAAATTCCATATGAAAAGAGATATCTTCAAGCATATACACTCTAAGTACATTAGGCTTTGGAAAAATCTAATTTTCTGAGCTAAAATGTGTAATCAACACAGTGCAGTGGGTAAAATTATTAAAAACCACAAGTGTGGAGAATGTAGAGTATCCTAATTAAAGAAGGACAGATGTTAATTTCTATGATTATAGGAATGCAAAATGAGAAGCATCTAGCACAATTATGCAGAGAGCATTTCAAGGAACCACAGGCAGAGAACAATTAACACTTGGAATCCATTTGCAGTTTTTTTTTTTTTTTTGATATTGTGGCATCTTTAAATGTCTACAGTTAATAAATATGCCTACTGGTAATTCCTATTTCATAGATATTCTTTCTTGACTGTCAAAATATCTTTTCATTTAAATTAAAATTTTAATGTATGTCTTGAGTTTATGTATTTTACTATTTTAAAATTTATTTTGATTAAAAAGATGATCGTTATTAATTTAAAATTTTAAAATCTCACAAAGAATACATTAACAATGCACTGAATTGAGTTTGTATGTCATATGCATATGTTCAATTAGTAAAGAACATTAAACACCTCTTCTGTGGCAAATCCTGGTCCATATCTTCGAAGAAAAGCAGTCCATCCTATATAGTTTCTGGTTATTATACCATCATCTAGTAGCTCAAAGCTATACCACCAAAAACAGAGCACAAACATGCAAAATGAGTGATGTTTATTTCATATTGTTAAAGGAAGAGATTCTTAGGAAAGTAGGAGTTTTGGCAGAAGGCAAGTAAGATTTCTGGCAAAGTGAATACCAAGTCCCAATGTGTGGTGATAGAGTCGTTAATATTATGGTAATGGTTAAGATAACTTTTCTAGAATGAAGTGTGTGTGATTAGCTTACTGCTGCCGTTAGAGCCAAGTAATATAAACAATACAAATTGAGAACTACCATGTAAATATTTCTAAATATACTGAGGAGAGGAAAGGGAGTCACAAAAACTCTTTATGAAACACAGTGATATAGAATAGACTGGATTCGCAGAAAATGGGAATGCACAGGTCAGCGTATCAATAAGGATTTGCTTTTGCAGTTGTCAGAAACTTTCAAATTACATCAGATATGTGGATAAATAAATTAAGAAATTTAAGGCTAACTGGATTTAGGAGTTAAGCATAATATTAAGGTTTATTTCTCTCTTTTTTGGTTAAGGTTTAAAATTGTATTGTGTAACATTCCATTTCCAAATTGAGTGGCGGATTCTTTCTTTTCCCAATATCTGCTCAAAGGAGAGAACTGGGGTTGGGGAAAGGAGAAAAGAAGGAAGGGGAATAATGTATGTACACAAGCTAACTAAGATAACTTTACTACTCGTTTCTATTAGTTCATTTAATGGAACAGTTAGTGCTGATACTGTTTGATCAATTTTGTATGCCTGTATCTGGTAATCTGAGCAACTACTTTGAACATAACAATATGCAATCTAATAACTATCATTAATTTATCATCTTGTTTTGAAATTATGCATCTTTACTGGGTTTTTTTTTTCTTTTTTCTCTTTAAAATAAAAGAAAAGCTTTGGGGCTAAAATAATTGACATTTACACATAGTGTAATGATGTGTTTGAGTAATTAGGTCTGGAGTTGAGTAATTCCTATCTGAGATAACATCACCTATTCTTCATAACTATGCTGCCTGTTAGCTAGATGATTTTTCTTCCTAGAGTTCTCAGGCTTTCAGGAAAGGCTATATAAATGACTGGGCCATGTGTCTTGTAGCATCAACAAGCTAAGCCTGAGTTTGACTACAGGATATTGCCAGGATTCTTAGAGCAAGAGCAGAAGAATACCAGACTTCTAGAGCACTCAGTTTAGGGTTGGAACTGGCTCAGTGACACATATGGCTCATTCTATTGACCAAATTCAGAATCAGGAGAAAGCAGAAATTGTACACCTATTTCAGAATCGAGAGAAAGCAGAAACTGACTAACTTTGGTACAGTAAGAAGGGTAATATCTTTGGTCATTTAAAAAATTAAAAAGCAGAAATCAGCAGTATAGTTATCCCAGCTATTCTGTGTATTGAAAAGAGCAGTTAATGCTTAATTTTTTTCTTTTTAATGTTTTGACCGATTTTGCATGCTTATATGTCTGGTCCTCTGAACAACTAACTTGAAGACAACAATATGCAATATAACAACCATTGTTGAATTCCTATCTTTTTCTTTAGTGAAATTCTGTATAGTTTGCAATTTTTAAAATTATTTTTTATTCCTTTAAAATAGAAAAAAAGAGAAATAAAAAGCACAGCATTCTGTTTCTCTGTCTGTAAACAGTATCCCTGGGAACTTTTGCATCTTCATCCAACAAGGGTAGATTATACCTTGAACCTCTGGCCGCAAATCTCATTTATATGTGAAGGAGAAATAGTAGAATTCCAGTTTCCCACGAGAGAGAAAAGACTTATTTTCTGTTCTGTATTATTAAAAAATTCACAGTTTTATTTTACTGAACCACTCCAGCTCAATTATCTAATCTGTATCATAATTAATTAAATTCTTCAATTTTGGGATTGTACTACTTTTAAATCTGACAATGGTGTGACAGTGAAACTTCCTAAATCATAAGCTGTGAACCAAGAGGAAGAGAATCATTGAACTCTAAGTACAAAATCACAGATTCATTCCAAGTACAGAAGAATGAAAACCAAAGAAAGAAATAAAGAATATCCACTGAATTATATACTTGGGTTTTATTGGAATATGACATTTGATATCAGCCATAAA